>NW_028244705.1:0-52428 GCF_964263255.1 Lissotriton vulgaris
GGTATATTTAAATACGTTTACATATATTTTGACAATATTATGCTAATTAGGATTTTTTAATTATATTAATAATTAAAATATTAGTTCATGTATATATATATTCAATGAAAAAACCATAGGTTATACTCCATATATAGTTAGGAATTAGCATTTACAAAACCTTATTTTACTCGCATAAAACCATTGAAATTCCATATATAGTTAGATGCGCTAACTATATATCGCGCACCCGCAATCCACTGCTGATGATGTCACATATTACATCATTCATGACATGGTCAGTGACATCACTGATGACATCACTGATGACAACATCCAGTGACTGTATGTTTCTGTAAAGTTAAAATATGTCTTACATATTGAAGAATGAGTGGATGTATAAGTGTCTGGATGAAGGATTTAGTAGGTGCATGACTGACTGTATGAGTGAGTGATTAAATGTGTCTCACTGAGTGCATGGGTTAGTGACTAAACTGTCTTAATTTGCGCATCATTATGTCTGTTGTTCTGTAAACTGTTGCATGTGTTGATAAGTAGCTATATGAGTAACTATATGGGTTATTGATTGGTTGCCCAAGTATTTGTATGGGAGACTGAGTGTGTGTGTGGGTGGCTGGGAGGTGTATGACTCTGTGCATAGATGTGTGAGCAGTTGATTCACTAGATGTATGGTTTCAAAAGTGCATGTGGAAAAAGCTGTATGGACGGTTGACTGTGTGCATGAGTGTTTTGGTGAGTGAATGGATATCTCAGTGCTACATGTCAAAGTAAGTACATATGTAAAACACAGTACATGTGAGAGTTGACATATATAAATAACTGTGCATAAGAGCCAGTGAATGTGTGAGTGGCTGTATGGATCATTGTGAACTTGTATCAGGGATTGTATAAGAGAGTAAATATGTGTTAGTATATGTTTGAATAAGTAAAGTTTGTATAACTGTATAGTTGAGGAAATGGAGGTGTGATTGATTCTTTGCATAACTGACTAGGTGTGTGAGTAACTCCATGGATGAGTGACAGTCTGTGAGTGTCTGTTTACACTGATTGTAGCTAAGGTTATATTAGAGTCTGAAGAGGTTCATCGTATTATCACATGAATGATATCATCAGTGATGTCATCAGTCATGTCAAATGAGATGTCATCAGTGATGTCATCAGTGATGTCATTTGAGATGTCATCAGTGATGTCATTTGAGATGTCATTTGAGATGTCATCAGTGATGTCATCAGTGATGTCACTGACCATGTCATGAATGATGTAATATGTGACATCATCAGCAGTGGATTGCGGGTGCGCGATATATAGTTAGCGCATCTAACTATATATGGAATTTCAATGGTTTTATGCGAGTAAAATAAGGTTTTGTAAATGCTAATTCCTAACTATATATGGAGTATAACCTATGGTTTTTTCATTGAATTTCAATGGTTTTTTGAAAGCTAATATTTCTATCTCTAAAATGTATTTTTCTTTAAATCATAAAATATATTGTACATTTTTTTTATACAATTTTTTTTTAAAAAAAATTGTTCCGCTCCTAGTCCGCGAACTAGTCAGCTTCCCGTTAGCTGAATTCAAAGCCGCGACTTGGTGCGCGAGCCGGTAATCGCTCCTTAAGCGTGACTGTTACGTTATCATGACGTTTTGCGTTGTCGCGTAATACGTTATCCGACGCGCCAAGTTAGCGGACTCGAAAGCGGATTGGATAGCGGCGCAAAGCGCGAAACGTAAAGACAGCAGGTCATGTGACTCGATAATAACACTTTTCATTAGTTCATTTCACTTTTGGTTTCCTAATGATGTAATACTAGGTCATGTGATCTAAAATTAACACTTTTCATTGGTTTAGAACTTTGGCTTTTCCCAAATGATGAAAACCCCTCCTTCTTTCCTCACTCTGACTTTCATCTTGATGAGAGAAAGACCTTTGTACAATCCAGGGAAATGGCTTCTGTTGTAGCTTCTGGTAGTGTTCCCCCACCACCACCTCCACCTCCTCATGGAAAGAAAGGACCACCAACTCAACCAATCTTTCAAGAAGAGGAAGAGCGGGAAGAGGAGGAAGAGTCTGAATATTTGCCTGAGGAGCCCAGGAGATACAACAGGAAGGAAAATTTCATTTGGCAATTTTTCAAATTTCCACCAGGGCAAAAGAAAGTGAACGCCAGGTATGTCTTTTGCCGAATCTGTGACGAACGTCTTTCTAGAGGCACGGATAAAAAATATAGTTATGGGAATTTCACTATGCACAGACACATGAGCAGGTGGCACCCAAATAACTACAGTGCAGCTCAGCTTCGAGACGAACAACAGAATTCACTAGCAATAGCCAGAAGATCGGTTGTGCCAGAAATAACGGGACCTGAAGCAAGGGAGCTGATCCCAAATATTCAAATGGACATGGGGGAAGTCAAACAAGTTTGTATGAGGTGCAATCAAACATTATGCTACCGCGAAAGTAGTATAACTCTTATCATTAGAGCCATCAAAAATCATGTATGTCCAAAACGCCCCCAAAAATAAATTCTTCTTTTTTTTGTTGCTCCTGTTGAGCCCTCTTCGATGAATCATTTTTGTTTCCCCCCCTCCCCCCAAAAAATAAAAAAAAATACAAAATGTTCAGAAAAAAACAAAAAAATATAAAAAATGTTCAGAAAACTAATAAAAAAAATTTAAAACAACAAAAACAAAAAAAAAGTTCTTTTCAGAACTACCTCCCCATTATTAAAAAAAATTGGTAGAATTCTTTGAACTCTGCCAAGCTCTATTTCTATTAGTTCGCTCCCAGTTCGCTATCCGGTACGCGAACTTTGAGCGCACCCAAAAATTTTTTTTTAAAAAAAGGAACAGTAAGTATAAGGAAAGAAAACAGACAGCTGTGTTACTATAAAGATAGCTATAGGGAGTAAAGAAAAGATACTGTGACCCGCAATTCACTTCTGATCATGTCATATATTACACTATTTTTCACATAGTCAGTGACATCATCAGCAGTGGATTGCGAGTAACAGTTTTTTTTGTTTACGTCCTATAGCTCTCTTTTTTGTAACATAACTGTCTGTTTCCTATCCTTAAACTTACTGTTCGTTTTTTTAACGAGATAACAGATATGCCCAATTATTACATCATTCATAACATAGTCAGTGACATCATCAGCAGTGGAATGCAGGTTAAAAAAGTAGAAAACATTTACCTTATAATTCTTGTTAATTTTTAACGAAAATTTTTCATACATTCAATCTGTAAAAGAGAGAACAAACATTTCCAAAAATATTAAAACATGTATTTAAAAATTAGAAAAAAGAAGGGAAAAGGTTCAAGAAGAAACACTTTTTAAACAACTTTGACACTTATATAAACCTCTACTTCTCTACGACCCCTACACAATCCTAAATATATTTATTTTCAACAAACAGTATCTTCATGCTGATGAAATGAGGCCTATTTTGAAATACGATGCTTCTTTTGCATTGCTTATGTCTCACAATCGTGATGCCATAACAGCGCAAAAGAGATGTGAAACCATCATAAAATTGTGTCTAACATTTAAAATTATTATTTTAGGATGCAAATAAGATGTGTGCTTTCAAGATCTTTCTTTGAGGTGAGGCCTCTTTTCTTTTTTTAAAAAAAAACAGTACCCAGAAGTACAGCACTATAAGCATTAAAATTGACACTTACAGAAGACTCAGCTTACCCATATGTACCTCACATTTCTAAATGTATATCATAAGTACAAAAACGATAACATTAATTATACATGTTAAATGGTTTATTTTTGCTGTTCTCAGAATGTATCAAATTTCACTTAAATCAGTGACTTGAAGGTATTCATCATATAACAGCGGGGAAAAAAAAACACAATCAAAATGACTGTGTTTAAAAAACCCATACAACCTAAGAAATCTGATTTCAAAACTCCTTAAAATTGACTTACTTTCAATGACGTCGAATGATCTCCTATAAACAGCATCCACTCTGTTGTGCTATAAATATTTTCAGCCCGCTACTTTCTGAAAGAAAACCTCCATCGATACGTAAAATATGTTACATAGAAAAAAAAACTTCTCTCATTCTATCACATGTTTCCACTAGGCCAAATCATGTTGCCGCGATTCGCAAGTCTTATATTTCTTCCAATCAAATCCCGACATTTTCTATTTACGCAACTTTCAAAAATAAAATATTTGAGATTATTTTCACAATCCTGGACTACTAATATCTTACTCTTCTTTGTCACTCATGTTCTCCTTTTCCTATGACACTGATACTGCTTACTATGAAGCAGACCTACTTGCATCAGGTTTATATAGTTGGATTTTTAATCTAGACAGCATTGCAGACTTACATTCCCTCTACTTAAAATTTTGGTTTTAAAAACACCAGGTAAGAATTTTTAAGGTCAAACGGCAATTTTTTTTTTAAAGTTACAACGGAATCATTACAGAATGACCAGCCGTTTCCAGACTTTAAGTAAGCTGTATAATGTCCTGATGTTGTTGATGGACCTTCATGATAGATAATTGCTACAGTTACAAAAGTCCTCCCTGATATTGACAGCTGAGAAGCCACAAATTTTTTTATTAAAGTTGACAATTTTGATCCATCAGGCCTACATCGTTGGATCATTAAAATGACATACTGGCTATATCTACGTATAAATAATGTTGACATCATATCACATTTACATTGGCTACACTCCATGTTGTGATCCGCTGCATTTACTAGCTTATTAAAGGAGACTGATTTACTGTCTGGCAAAGTTAAATATATAAATCTTTCTGAGTCTACACTAGTAGTACTTGATACCATACAGTTCTCGCAGTCATGCTGCCATTGATAAGAAAGCCCAAACAGGTGATCTACATCTACACCCTCATCTTGCAATACATCAAGCATATACATTAAAAACTCCTGACAATCTTGCTGATTATTTTCAGAGAAGTCTGTTTGACCTGAACATTCATCTAACAGATAACGAACTTCAGACACACTTTCTACTTTTGTTCGATCAGTGCTACATTTCTCTAACACAGAATTCAACAAGCAGCATAAACTTTGCTCCGAATTGAACACAATCTGTTCTTTTAAACTCTCTAGTGAAAAGAGAACATTAACCACTACATTTGCATAGCAGTTGACACCAGAACTGTTTTCAAATTGAAAACCGACAACATCTTCAACAGAATCCACTTTCTTTCTGCTAACAACTTTCGGTTCATTGACTTTTAGTCTTTTTGCAACAACCTCCCTACTATTACTGATATTTCTACGTTTCTGGCCTACCACACGTTTCTCAAACAAAGGATATTGAGGCAAATGTGGCGCATACTCTCTTCTTAACCTATTGTATTCCTTAACACAATCTAGATCCGCACAAATGTTTGTGACATCACAGTCAATCAAGTACAATCCCGATAAAGTTCTAACTCGTGACAATGCCACATATGCCATACCCTCCTTGAACACAGAACTGCCAATATTCACCAATGCACAGTCTACACTTAAACCTTGCGATTTATGGATTGTCACCGCATATGCCAAGCAAACAGGAAACTGTTTACGGCGAACATATAAGTCTTTAACAAGCAAAAACCTAGCAGAACAACGACCAATTTGCTGTACTTCCTCAATGCCATCAAATTTAATTCTTAAAAATTCGATTCCATCTCTATTTTTGTATTTCTCCAAATCAACAACATTACCCATTGATCCATTTACTAGACCTCTTTCTACATGTAAATTCCTTCTCAAAATGATTCGGCAATTTAAACACACATTCAAAGTCTTTTCAAAACCCGCTGTTTTAGATATAGTCTTCTCTAATGAATCCAATTTTGATTTCAAATTGTCTGACAAAATAATTGTTGATCCCATGTGCTCTAATTTGTCGATAGCTTCAAGTTTCACAATCTCTTGCTTTTCTAAATTCAACATTTTATTGTTGAAGATGGCACATTCTGCAAGAGTTGGCATGAGACATATCCCGGACTTCTTCTCAGTAATTTTCTGAAAAATATTCTCAGGCACAATCTCTTGTTTGGGATATAAATTTGACAGTAATCGTGCATTTAAAGCTTCTCTCCCATGCTCGGTCACTTTTCCAATTCTAATGTCTTGTAGAATATTCTTGTAATCTTCATCCTTTGCCTGACGCATATTTTCATGCAGTTCTGCATAATTGAAGTTTAACCATATATTGACGTTGCCAATGCTCCCTAGGCACTTCCTGGTATCTTCATGTGTGAGTATTTTGAACACAGGTTGACCTTTTACTGGTGTCAGCTGCAGAAGATCTCCAAAAACAATGATGTGTTTGCCACCAAATAACACATCATATTCAGTTTTAAGTACTTCTTGCATTCTCAAATGCACAAAGGCAAGCATGAGATTGGAAACCATGCTTACTTCGTCAATGATAAGTAGTTTCATTTTCCTCAAGACTCTTGAAACTTCACAGCAAGCATCTCCAGATAACTTGTTGTATTGTAATTTGTTGTCATGCTCCACCGGCAGCATCAGTAGACGATGCAAAGTAATACCTTTAATGTTATGTGCTGCCAGTCCAGTAGGAGCGGTGACAACACAAGACAGCGATGACTTAGTCCTTTCCTGCAAATAACAAGAAATTGCTTTAATGAGGAAACTCTTTCCAGTTCCCGCTTCTCCACTCACGTACAGTCGGACAGGCTTCAACTACGTACATGAGCACTCTTTCTTCTCATGACTTAATCCGTGCTCAATTTCCTTGGTAACTTCATCATATATTTTCCTCTGCTCAACGTTGAGTTGTTTTTCCAAGTCTTCTAAGTTAACTGAATCCTCCTGAGCATGTGCCATGGCTCTTTCCACTTCATTCATAGCAGTGGCAGCTTCATTTTCGATAATAGGTCCTCCAAGTGGATCTTGACTCAATGAAACAGAACTCTGACTGTCCTGAGAACTGTCTCTGGCAATCTCGGCTGCAATCGTTGCTTCCTGCTCAATTTCCAAAGTTAGCATTTCTTGATATTTAGGAAAAGCAGGACATTCTATGGACTCCTTGGCTGCATTAAAAGAGTCTTCGTAACAGAGGAAATCTCCAAGCAGTTCCTCTTCTGCACGCCAAGGCTTGAAAAGTTGCAAAAGTGCTAAATAGAAAAACTCCTTTCTTTCTGGAGATTCACCACTCAATTTTCGATGGTTTACTAATTGGCATTTTCTTTGCTTGACCAGGCATCCCTCACTTCCAATTACAGCATACACTCCTTTCTCAATATCTTCTTTGATGTTCCTCTTGAATATATAATTTTGGAGAACCTCATATAGACAAACATTCTCAAGGTGACTGCTTCGATTTGGATAATATGTATCCAACATGTTGGTCTTCAAAATGTCGGTACTGTTTGGCTCCTTTTCCGCCAAATACTCAATTTCCCGGACAGGTTTTAGAACTCGATTTCGCGTTGCAGCAAGACCAAGACTCGCCCAAACGATACTCCTAGATTTGGCATAGAGACTTGCTGAAGACAATCGATCTGAACATTCGTAAGCTCCGATTTCTCGATGCGACAACATCTCCAGACTGAAACTATACAATTTCTTGCTGAGGCTCTTTTCATGGGATATGTCCTCCCACATATCCTTCAGTTCTGTCTTTTCTTTTTTGGTGATGTAAGATGTCACATACCGAGCCACAGCCATGCAGTTGTCACCCACAAACTGTATATCCATGTTAGCATTCCACATGGACAAAATCACTGGGTTGTAGTCATTGATGTACTTGGACTCTTCGTTCCTTTTCAAATTGTATGTATTTTTGGGTGATTTCCTCGTCACATTATGTCGTAGTGAAGACATCAAACTGTTCACTTTTCCTTTAGAAATCACCGGCCGTGGAAAGTTGAAACGACATTTGGTGTAGAACTTGTCCTTGTTTCTGAATTTACGACGACAGTACTTTCCACAACGATGGCTTTGGAAACGTAGAACTTGTTCTCTTAGGCTTTTCTTCTCCGTTGCATTTGGAACAGCACACGTAGAATACTGTTCTATGAAATTCATCACTAAGTCATCGGGATCTGTTCCAAATTTAGGAGCATCCTTGATCCACAACAACATATGTATATGAGGAGCACCTCTTGCTTGGTACTCCTTTCTCCAAAAGAAATCCAACACCTCTCCAAGAGGTGGATTCTTCTTATTTGTGATGAAAGACATCATAGCTTCAAATTTATGATTGAAGTACCTGCATACATTCACAGGATCCAAAGAACACAGTTCTCCAGGTGTCTTGAATTCAATGTTTTCAATATTTCCATTTGCTTCTCGTAGAAATTCAAGTAAGTCTTCCCAGCCATACTCGGCACAGCTCAGAGTGAGGAACCATGTCGGAGTTCCTAAGTTCCTCAGCATACATTTTAAATCACCATGACGACGATACCAATACTCATTAGTACCACGCTGACACGCCATGAGATTAATTAAGTGAGAATCCAAAATACTATCTTGGACATTAACTTTATGCATAAAGTCTCTTGCCGAGATATTTCGCATCTGTATACCACTTTTCAAGATGTGGTTCACTGCATATGACAGTCCAGACAGATCGCTTTCAAACAGGAGATGAAACAAATAGGGAATGCATTGACGAAACCTAGGATCTTCTCCATACAATCGTAAAGTCCGGTATTCAGACGCAGGAATTTGATGAGATCGCTCATCATATCTTCCTCCTCGACCTGTGGGAAATAGCTGTGGGAAACACTGAGCTTCCAAACTTTCCTCCCAAACACTAATGGGACTCCCTTTGGCTTGTTTAATTTGAAACAACTCAATAGCATTCCCCATGACTTCCTTGGAATGCAATGGATGAACACTATAGTGTTCATATATTTCTTCACTTTTAGAGGCCTCTACTTTCTCAATTTGCCCAGCACACAAATCGCTATCCTCTTCATCACTTACTTCCTCTTCTGCAACATACACATTCTTATAATACTTATTATTTTTCTTCAAATACACTGTTGCCTTTTTGACTTTCCTAACATCCACTAAATCTTGCCATATTTTCTTATTCTTTGTCGGAACCCCATTAACCAAGATAACCAGAGGTTCCTCTTCCACTTCTTCTACTCCAATTGTGTTAATGTTTTTATTCAAATCTAAAGGCAAATAAACAACTCTTCCCTTTAATCCTCTCTGTAAATCTGCTGGAGGCAACTTCCCTGTCTTTGGCTCCATTCTAACAATAGCCTGAAAGGGATGAATACTTTGAATCAAAATAGATTCATAAGTATTTAAATCCTTCAATTCAGAAGGAATCTCAACCAATTCAAGATTATTATGAACTGCCCTAGCAGGCATCTGGTTTTGGTTTAATTTATTACAACAATAAGTACACACACGTTGATCCGATCCCAAATCAAAATAATTTTCTACCATCAAGTATGTGGCAAAATCCTTCCATTCACTATTATTTTCCCTTTCACTTTTTGCATATAAATCCACTACCTTAGTCTGATTCTTATAATAAGTACGTCGACAACAAACACAAGTGAAATTAGGCCTCTCACTTGATTTCATCTGAAACGTGGCAATTTCCTTCTGAACATTATCTGTACTGTAAACCTGTACATTATCTTCCACATTACTCTCTACTTCAGGGTCAATTTGAACATTCTCATCTTTACTACTAAAGTAACAAAACTCAATTTCTTCACAAATATTCTTCACATCTATTTCAGAACCATGCAAAAGAGCAGCACATAATTGTTTAAGCATAATTGCTGGACTCTTTGCATAATACAACATTCTCACTAATTTTCTCACTTTATTATGATGCACTGCTAGCATCCTGAAATGATGAAAAACACTCTGGCATACTCTCCTGGAAAGACAAGCCAGTGAATGACCACGCAAACCTGTTATTTGTCTCACTCTGCAAGGATCTAAATCTTGCAACAACTTCATTTTCTGCTTCAAACTTTTCTTATTAAATGTCCGTATAAAATCACAAAGCAAATTGATGGAAACCTGTCGCACACTGCAAATAGAACTACACTTCCAAATGTACACAGGAGCCTTAGGACGTCTTCCTAAAACCTCATCACTTAGCGCCTCTTCTGTCTCTGTTGTCACAAGTTTTTCTTTTTCAACTGGACAACCATCCTTCACTTCATAAGCTCGACCACTGGTGTCAACTGCAAACATCAAATCATTATCCTGAAAATAACTCTCCTCATTAAAAAATGCCTCAGAACTTGAACTATGCATCCATTCTCCGGAAAAAACGTCACAAAAGTTGCTACGATTTACTACTCTCTTCCATCTACTGTTTGTTTTAAAATCAGAAATTACCTTGCTTAGTTTCCTAATTCTATTGATTACCAAAATAAACAACTTTCGCTTAATTTCAAAAGCATGATCAATAATTTTCTCGACATTTTTCTTCTTCTTATAAAATGCCGCTTTCTGTTTGCATTTCTTAATATTTCTTAATAAATTAACTATTATCCGATTACGGAACATTCGTTGTCGAATGTCCCTAAACTGTTCTTTCCTTCTACTATCATGCACAGAGTTATCTCTTCCTCTACCAGTAACATTTTTCATGGGTCTTTTCTTTCCATTTAAATTACTCTTCTTTTTCTGAACTGAAACATTTGGGCGACAAATACTTTTTTTACTACAAATATTTTTTAAGAAAGACTTGGTGCTCTTACCCGGAGCTTTCTTGGTGTTTTGATAAGTATTTAGGGAAGAGGACTGCTGCAATAAAACATCACCGTACTGTCTTTGACGTTTTCGAGCCTTTATAATTCTATTTTTGGTAGGCATTTTCCAAACTATGAAAGAATCTGCAGTTGAATCTGTTGAAAAATATAATAGAAAAATGTTAATAACCACTATTACCAAACAGTAAATGAATAACAGTCATCAAAAACTTAATGCCCTTCTTATTATTTAACATAGCAAATCAAGGCATATGACTGAGTATGATGTTATTTTTCTTTTTTAAATGGAAAGCGTTCTTCATGGTGCAAGTTTATTGTAAATACGCTCCCACCTGCAAAAAGGAACTTAGCAATGCAAAGCTGCTTGGATCCCCAGTGTCTGTCAACATTCTAAACAGTCCGGAGCGGCCGCCATCTTATCTCTCGGTAGGATCGAGAGAGAAGAAAAGGTGAAAAACGAAGGGGAAATTTAATAAAATGGGGTAAAGTATACCCCAGTTGACCCCCTAGGAATGTTGTTGGAATTTTTTAAAGGGTCCCCTGAGGAAAATAAAGAAATATATATTTTTCACGATAGAACCGCTTCCCAAACACCGAACTGGTCCGCAAACTGCACGAGAATACGCCATTTTGTGCGTCGTTTTAATTAAATTACTAGGAATAAGGAGGTGCGGGAGACGTATCCTATTTCCTTATATTTTCTGAGAGTGGCTGAGGAGTCTCATATATGTTGATACATGTGTTCCAGCGACTGTGCGTGAGCTTTTTTTAAATTCTTGCTGCGTGACGTCTGTTAACGTTCGATTCGAAGGAAATCAGGAACTGTTGACCACCAATTTCTCAGTACGATAAAATCTTTTGAGATATATTATCAAGCCTGTGCGCTAAAATTATCGCCGATAAAGCGGCGACAATGGGCTTGATAATATACTCTGTGAAATTCCAATCGAAGCCCATTTTAGATGTCTTCACATCTAGCATGTACTTCGATTGGAAATCCATAGAGCATATTATCAAGCCCATTATCGCCGCTTTATCGGTCGTTTTCGGCTGATAAAGCGGCGATAATTGAAGCGCACAGGCTTGATAAAATACCACATTGTTATAAATGAATCCTTATTGAGACACAATGTCTGCGCCAATTTGCCTTTTTTACAATGCCACAATTTTGTCGTGCACGGCAGCCATTTTACATGCCAGGCTGGTCTCAGCCTATCACCTAGCCCTGCGAATGTAGGGAAATATTATCAAACCTGTACACTAAAATCTATTTCTATATCACTACAGACAAAGCCACAATTTAAAAACACAGCTTTCTTCATCATTTTCTCCTTAGCGATAAAAAGCGGTAGCAATGCATGAATATCACGCTGAAAAGTCAGCGATATTCATGCATTATCCTGCAAATGCTCTTAGCCATGTTATCCACCTCCTATTGGATAACATGGCTAAGAACTGCTCGCAAATGCGAAAAAAAACGGTCGCAATGCATGAATATCACGCTGAAAAGTCAGCGATATTCATGCATTATCCTGCAAATGCTCTTAGCCATGTTATCCACCACCCATTGAATAACATGACTAAATACTGCTCAGAGCCCCATGAGGAACGCTTTCCATTTAAAAGAGAAAACATATCATCATAGAAAAGAATCGTTTTTAAACACAGCATATAAATCAATTGTATACCTGCATTCAAGAGGAAATGACTGAAAATCTCCTTGAGACACACGAAAGCGTTTTCTGGAATACCCTAGCACCATTTTTCCGACATTATTAACATGGCTATGTAACTCCCATAATCAAAATCTAAATTTGCCAAGCGCAGGTGAGAACGTATTTACAAGACACTTGCCCCATGAGGAATGCTTTCCATTTAAAAATGAAAAAATAACATCAAAGACACTCAAATGCCTTATAAATATGACCCAAAACAACCTATGAAACTCTAACAGTACATATCCAAAATTTAATTGTTTTCAAAATGGTTTTTAAAAACAACATATCTGTTTCAGCTTACATAAAAGACCATGGAATGCGCTTCATATACAACAATACCTTGAGTTACTACATGCCGGAATCCTACACCGAATATGCAAATACAATTTCTCAAAGAAACAAAATCTATTTCTATATCACTATAGACAAAGCCACAGTTTTAAAAACACAGCTTTCTTCATCATTTTCTCCTTAAATCATTCTATTCTATATCTAAAATAAATAAATCTTTTCTCACCTTAGCAAATACTTTTTGAGTTTTGAAAACAGTCTCAGAAATACACCAAATTGTCTTCAGCAGAAGAAAAACGATGCACTCCAGAGGCTGCAGCTATTGAAAGCACAGAAATACAGATATTCATTTCACATATCTCTCATATTAGCCAATCATAACTCTTCCCTCACTTTTTTCAAATCAAAACCCTTCCCCCCCTCTGCCCTCTCTGCCTTTTTTTTGCTTAGCAACGACCTCCTGAAAGACCTCTCATGTTTGCAAGTTCACACAACAATGTTTCAATTGAACTCTGAACTCTCAGTGCACCTGCGTATCCAGTGCAATCTTTCATTAAAAGTTTCTTCCTTGACCATTGAAATTACATGTTTCAAGAACACATCCATGCACCCTAACTTTCTGTTTTCAGAAATGGAAATGCGCCAATCACTGCTAATGAATAATTAGCATTGGAAATCCACAGTTTTTTTTTTTTACAAACTCCTACTGTTTCAACTGCCCTTTCATTACCACACTTCATCTGACTGCAGCACAACCTTCTCCCACCATGTTTAACGTCTGGATTGTTGGACATAGTTACATCCACTGGGCTCAAAGGTATGCTGACAACAGAAATTTACACAACCTCAATTTACAGGATGTGGAAATTAAATGGTTGGGCCAAAGAGGATTAAAATGTCACCAATTGATACCATTGGTGAAAACCTTTATGCATTTGCCAAAACCTGACCTCTTAATAGTGCACTGTGGAGGAAATGATTTAGGCACTATGACTGGGGTTGGTCTGGAAATGCTTTTAAAGGACACCCTTGAGCAATTAATGGCACTTTTTCCTCAAACTGCCTTGGTATATTCCAATATATGCCAAAGACAGAAATGGAGGTGGTCCAACCAATTTGGTCCACAAATTGAGAAAGCGAGGAAGCATGTAAACAAATCTGTTTCAGCTTTCATGAGAGACCATGGAATGGGCTCCCTGTACAATAATAACTTGCGTTACTACATGCAAGATATCTACAGAGGAGATGGAGTTCACTTCTCAGATGAGGGCAACAGAATTTTCATTCTGAATTTAAGAATGTGCATTGGTACCTACTTATAAGTACCTAAATGGAACATAAACCCAAAAGCTCTTCTCAGAGCTACCCTTCATCTGATCACTCACAATTAATACTTTTCTCTAACTTATTTCTGTAATTTTCAACAAACTACGCTCAAAGAGCGCTACCCGGTACGCGAACTGGAAGCTAACCACCCAAAATTATTTTAAAAATGTTTTTTCTCCGCACATATGGTCCTCCTCAGCCACCCTCAGAAAACCTGGGGGGTCAAAATACTTGTACCATGTCCCCTTCTACCCTTTCTGAACATTATTTAACCTCCATTTTATATGTTAATTCGACCGAAACACAAAATGGTGGACTCCCGTTACGCTTCTAGTTCGCGGACTAAACTGCTTCCCGGGAAGCGGCCCAAAGAAAAGGTGGGAAAGTAATTCAAAGAAAAAGGACTGGAGACACTCTCACCAAATATAGATTAACTCATACTACATAACAATCCCTTTCATTTTCACAAATTTGATTGAAATTCCATTTAGCCATTAAGCCTGTAGACCTCTCTAAATACCTTGAGGTAAATTACTTCACAAAACACATCTGAAGTGTTGGAATTGACAACCAATAAAAATCTTACTTTCATTTTCTACTTTTATTACCTGATATTTGATTGGTTATATACCTGAATATATATAAAGGAAGAGAAGAAAACACAGCCATTTTGACTGCTACTTCTTGTTGTACATCACATTTCAATACTTACCTAAGACTTCAACTTGTTTCTGAAGGTAAGTTGTATATTGAACACTATAACTTGATATGGTAGACTTTTTCTGATACATATACACTATCCCTCTGTAGTAGTTATGGATTTAGATAGACTTCTCTGTTATAGTTAGGAATGGAGTTAGGCTTCTCTTCGTTAAATTACATACACTTTTTTTATAGTCCTATTTCCACTCTGATACTATACACTGCCAAAAGAAAAATTCACTGATAAAAACTACCTATCTAAAATTAATCCCAACAGTGCCCAATCTCTACTAATATATATTTTCTTATTCAAAATTTCAGGCAAAATGGAAGGCGAACAACAAGTTTCATTTTCGATTGAACTGAAGGAGAGCAGCCAAGACAAACTTGATGACTTTATGGATGACAGTAGAGACCACGAACTTCTACAATGTGTTGAAGCAGTAGACAACTTGCTTCAAAATGAAAAACAATTACACCCTATAATAAATTATGACATTTCTGACAATGAAATGTTAGAAAATTTAATAAAGTATGAAACACAATCATAATAAAAAAAATAAATAAATAAAGAAAACAAAAAAAAACTAACAAAAACAACAAATATTTAACATACAGTATTAAAAAAATCTATCATTCTTTTATCCTTATAGTACGCTGCCCAGAGCGCTACCCGGTTCGCGTACTAGGAGCTCACCACGCATAAATAATTTTTTTATTTTTTTTTTCCCCTGCAGAAACCTTTTACAACCTCCACATAAAACCTAGGGGGTCAGGGAGGATCTACTAGGCCCCCTTATCGAAATTTCCCCCTTTGTTTTGGCCTCCTCTTATCTCTCGATCCTACCGAGAGACAAGATGGCGGCCGCACCGGACTGTTTAGAATGTTGACAGACACCGGAGAGCCAATCAGCTTCGCATCGCAAAGTTCCGATAAGCGAAAAGTACGCGAACCGGATCGCTGCCCGGAGCGCTGTTACAGATATATATCTTGATTTAAACGTTAATTTCTCAAAATCCACTGAAGCACATATATTGAGACCTAGCAAAGGCACATCGGGCTAACAGTCCCTACAATTTTGCCAAGTTTCGTGCAAATCCATTCAGCCGTTCGAGCTAAAAGTGAGGCCAACCGCCCTATGGAAATTAACATGGGAAAAACGCGTTTTGGGACCCCCCTTTTTTCTCAGCCCCCCCTTGACGAAACCCCCCCAAATTTTCAGGGGCTGCTCAGAAACAAAATGTGCCATTTTCCTGAAAATTTCAGCCGATTCCGTCCACAAACGCCAAAGTTATTAGACATAGAATTTTCAGAAATCCCATAGGGAAAAAATCCTAACTATATATACCTACTGGCGACCGCCAGTAGGTAATATATATATATATATATATATATATATATATATATATATATATATATATATATATATATATATTCACTAAAAAAAACATAGGTTTCAGCCACGTTATAGTTAGGAATTAGCATTTAAAAAACCTTGCAAATTCACTGAAAAAAACATAGGTTTCACATGTTATAGTTAGCTGGACATTTCACTCATACAAAACGATTGAAATTCCCCCGTTATAGTTAGTTCAGCTAACTATAACTAGCGCACCCGCAATGCACTGCTAATGACGTCACATATTACATCACTCATGACATGATCAGTGACATCACTCATGACATCACAGAAGACATCTCAAATGACATCACTGATGACATCATCCAGTCAATGTGTGTCATTCTGAAAAATAAATATTTTTTATATATGTATATCTAAAGGTTGATGGAAGAATAAATGGGTAAATACGTTTCTAAATGTTTTTTTGTTGTAAAATTGATTGTATAACTGACTTATTAAGCATATCTTAGTGAATACATGTATTAGCCGCCATGTTCAAAACATGGCGGCTAAACTAGCCCTATCCCTACCTCGCTCGGCTTCTTCTGCCGGAGCCCTGGCAATCTTACATTGGTTGCCGGTCCAGCAGAGGATCTCCTATAAGGCTTTGTGCCTGGTTTTTGGAGCACTGCATGGTCAAGGACCAATACCATTGCAAAATCTTTTTTCGTGGTATCAGGCTGCCAGACCTCTGAGATCCGCCTCAGCGTTCCTAGTGAAAGTCCCAAGAATAAACAGAGTGAGAATGGGCGGCCGCGCCTTCAGTTTCACGGCCGCCAAAATGTGGAACACTCTACCTCTAACACTGAGGAGCAGTCAAAATTTGACTTTATTTAAAAAGGACCTTAAAACCTTTCTCTTCCCTAGAGCAGAATAAATTGTAGAACTGATGGTGGAACTGATCTCAGCGCCAGGATACCCGCTGGGTGACAGCTGCGCTTAATAAGCATTAAAATACATACATACATACATACATTAGCGAGTAATGTTTAAATATGTAAATATCTGTATCAGTGTCTCACTTTGTGTATAGGTGGCTGCATGGGTTAGTGAGTAGCTACTAAGCATGGGTGTAAAATCCGTTCTGCTCGCGGATTTTGCGGATTTTCGGTAAATTCGCAATCCGCGAGATTCGCGAATTTCCCGCAAAATTCGCAAATTCGCACGCAGCGGATTTATTTTTCTTGGTGATACAATTTTGCGGCGCGCGGCGTTTACTTCCCGTCATTCATCGTTTGCCGAGTTATTTTTCTTGATATTTTGCGAGTGCTGCGCCATTTTGGATCTTGCTGCGGGATCCCGCGGGAATTTGGCAAGCGCGATTACGTAATCGCGGCTTGCCAACTTTTACAGCGAGAGTTTGTCAACGCGAGTACGCCGTGATCACGTATCGCGGTACTTTGCAATTGCGAGCTTGGAGATGCGGCGAGCAGCAACAATCTCGCACTCGCGATAATATAAAATTTGCAATTCTGCACAAGAAATCCACCAGCAAGCAGCATAAACCTTCTGGAAATGATGATTTTTATCTGAATAACTCCTCAGGTTGACATTTGCCTGCACTTTTTTTGCGAGGAGTCCATTTTGGGGAGGGGGGGTGGGAGGAAGGAAGTACTCCACAGTCTTCAACTTCCTGTTCCTGTCCAGCAGGCTCCTCCCAGTGCTTTGTCCATCTCCTGGTCACTTTTCATTTGGATCTGGAGCTGGAAGGATTACTTTTTGTGGATGCTGCTGGATATTTGGATTTGAGGCCTTTTTGACTTCCTTTGGATCACTTTTGGATTAGAAATTTCAGAAGTAAGTTTGTTTGGGGCATTACAGTTGCTGGAACTACAATTTTGGAATTTTCGATTTTTGGGCTGTTTTGGGGCCTTTTGCCCAGGGGTACTCAGTGGTGGGTGCACTGAGTCTTTCTGTGGGGTGTTTTGAATTTAAACATCATGGAGGGGCTGGATGGCTTGGGATTGTGCTGATTTTTCTGTGATTTTCGTTTTTTTGGCCTGTTGTGGCCTTTTCACCCGGGGTAGTGAGTGGTGCATGGGCCTAGTCTTTCTGTGGGTTGTCTTGAATTTAAACATCATGGAGGGGCTGGATGGCTTGGGATTGTGCTGATTTTTCTGTGATTTTCGTTTTTTGGGCCTGTTGTGGACAGACCATGTGGTTGGGGGCCATTTTGAGTGCTGCTACAGGCCCTGGCCATGTGCTGTGATGGAGGGGGCCATTTTGAATGCAGGCAGTGTTCTCAGGCCTGCACCCATTTTGCCTAGCTTTCATCCATTATGCCCAGGGGTAGTGAGTGGTGCATGTGCCTAGTCTTTTTGTGGGTTGTCTTGAATTTAAACATCATGGAGGGGCTGGATGGCTTGGGATTGTGCAGATTTTTCTGTGATTTTCGTTTTTTTGGCCTGTTGTGGACAGGCCATGTGGTTGGGGGCCATTTTGAGTGCTGCTACAGGCCCTGGCCATGTGCTGTGATGGAGGGGGCCATTTTGAATGCAGGCAGTGTTCTCAGGCCTGCACCCATTTTGCCTAGCTTTCATCCATTATGCCCAGGGGTAGTGAGTGGTGCATGTGCCTAGTCTTTCTGTGGGTTGTCTTGAATTTTAAACATCATGGAGGGGCTGGATGGCTTGGGATTGTGCTGAATTGTCTGCGATTTTCGTTTTTTGGGCCTGTTGTGGCCTTTTCACCAGGGGGTAGTGAGTGGTGCATGTGCCTAGTCTTTCTGTGGGTTGTCGTGAATTTAAACATCATGGAGGGGCTGGATGGCTTGGGATTGTGCTGATTTTTCTGTGATTTTCGTTTTTTTGGCCTGTTGTGGCCTTTTCACCAGGGGGTAGTGAGTGGTGCATGTGCCTAGTCTTTCTGTGGGTTGTCGTGAATTTAAACATCATGGAGGGGCTGGATGGCTTGGGATTGTGCTGATTTTTCTGTGATTTTCGTTTTTTTGGCCTGTTGTGGACAGGCCATGTGGTTGGGGGCCATTTTGAGTGCTGCTACAGGCCCTGGCCATGTGCTGTGATGGAGGGGGCCATTTTGAATGCAGGCAGTGTTCTCAGGCCTGCACCCATTTTGCCTAGCTTTCATCCATTATGCCCAGGGGTAGTGAGTGGTGCATGTGCCTAGTCTTTCTGTGGGTTGTTTTGAATTTTAAACATCATGGAGGGGCTGGATGGCTTGGGATTGTGCTGATTTTTCTGCGATTTTCGATTTTTTGGCCTGTTGTGGCCTTTTCACCAGGGGGTAGTGAGTGGTGCATGTGCCTAGTCTTAGTGAGGGTTGTCTTGAATTTAAACATCATGGAGGGGCTGGATGGCTTGGGATTGTGCTGATTTTTCCGTGATTTTCGTTTTTTTGGCCTGTTGTGGACAGGCCATGTGGTTGGGGGCCATTTTGAGTGCTGCTACAGGCCCTGGCCATGTGCTGTGAGGGAGGGGGCCATTTTGAATGCAGGCAGTGTTCTCAGGCCTGCACCCATTTTGCCTAGCTTTCATCCATTATGCCCAGGGGTAGTGAGTGGTGCATGGGCCTAGTCTTTCTGTGGGTTGTCTTCAATTTAAACATCATGGAGGGTCTGGATGGCTTGGGATTGTGCTGATTTTTCTGTGATTTTTGTTTTTTTGGCCTGTTGTGGCCTTTTCACCAGGGGGCAGTGAGTGATGCATGTGCCTAGTCTTTCTGTGGGTTGTCTTGAATTTAAACATCATGGAGGGGCTATATGGCTTTGGATTGTGCTGATTTTTCTGTGATTTTCGTTTTTTTGGCCTGTTGTTGTGGCCTTTTCACCAGGGGTAGTGACTAGTGAGTGTTGCGTGTGCCTAGTCTTTCTGTGGGGTGTCTTGAATTTAAGCATCGATTTTTTTGGGGTGTATAACTGAACTGATGTTCCTCTGTCTTCCATTGCTTTTAGGTGCACAAGACTCAAGAGAACCACCAGTGCCAGGAAGAAGTCCTGCAGCGGTGTGTGTGTGTAGCATAACGTCACGCGACGTCACGCCTGGCCCCAGACAACTCTGCAATTCGTGCAACTGCGGCCTGCTGCCTGACCTGCTCTGAAGAAGATGGCCCCAAAAAAAGGTCTCCGTAGCTCCTCTAGCAAGAAAGTTGCTAGTAAGGAGCAGAAGAAGCAAGTTACCAAGGAGGCTGGTGTGCCGGCCGCCGCGTTTTTTGGGAGCAAAAAAAAAAGTACGCCGGCAGCAGCAGCGGGATCTGCTGGGGACCAAGCTGGGAGCAGCACCCCCGCTCCATTGGGTTCAGTGCCTCCACCACCACGCCAACTTAAGTCAAAGCCCTTGAGTGCTTTAGAGGCAGTCAGTGTACTTCTTCAATCACCATCGACCAGTGATGTTGGCTCATCGCAAGAAAGTAGCAGCCATGTCCCTGAATCAACACAGGTTGTTGTAAGTCATCTGACAAGTGTTGAACAACCACAGCCGCAACAACAACACCATGTGCAAGTACAAGCCCAAGTACATGTGGAAGGAGAGGCAGCGCATGGAGATGCGCAAGCAGAGGTGCATGGAGGGTCACAAGTGCCCACAATAGTTGTTCCTCCCGAAGTAGGGGCACATCAGGAAATTGACAATCAAACCGAGGTATCATTTGAGGAAGCCACTCCTCCTGATGATCATTCATTGTCTTCCACATCCCTAGCAAGGAAAAGATCAAGGGGGGTGTCTACATCTTCTTCAAGCCCACCTCCTTCTGATGATCTGGATGAAGATTGGGAACCATCATCACGGCAGTCTGAGAGTGAGGCACACCATGATCTGAAAAAGATACCTAAGCGTAAAAGGAAGGTCGTCGAAAAACTCATTGCTAGGAGTGTGATGAGGCTCAACAAGAAGTGAGGGATACTGCTGCTGATGAAGCCTCTCACGACGACGAGCCAGTCATCATAAAGGTCACTGCAGCCCCAGCGGGCATGCAGCAAAGAGTCATTTTGACCCTAACCCGAGAAGCTGCTGAGCGTGATGATGATGTCGACGAGGAGGCAATGGAAACACAACAATCATTGGATTTGGAGTTAACTAGTACACCAACACCTACCACTTCCATATTTCTTCCTCGCAAGAAGGGACCTCTATCCACCTCGACCTCAATTAGTGGTGGTGAAAGTGCAAAACGTGCTGAAGTTCGGCAATCCACATCCTCCACTTCATCTGGCATTTGCAGCAGGACCCCCACCACTACCAGTATCGCCGCCTCCTCTGGCCCCCAAAGACATTTCAAGTCTGCAGTTTGGGACTTCTTTAGTGTTTGCCCAAAAAAGGAAAACGTAGCCATTTGTAGCATTTGTAAGCTTCGAGTTAGTCGTGGTAAGTTTGGTACCAACTATGGTACCGGAGGCCAGAGAGGTCATCTTAGGAGAACGCACGCTGTCCAATGGTTTGCGCACCTAGAGGCGATCAAGGAAGCCCAAATTGCACGTATTGAAAACATTGATGTTTCATCTGATGATGACGAGGAGGAAGAAGACGTGTCAAACACTTCACTTACACCCAGTACCCCTGTCAGCAGCACACCCCATGTGAGCCACACTATGAGTGTGGGAGAGAGTGAGACACCAATGCGAAAAAGTTCATCAGCGGGCGTAACTGGGTCGAAGATATCATCATCATCATCCCGTAAATCCTTGGTCCAGGGCAACATTAAAAAGATGTTGTTTACAGAAGCGCAATATGAACACAACCACCCACTGACGCGTCTGTATAACACTAAGCTGGCTAAAATGCTAACTCTGGACCTTCTCCCTTTTTCTTTTGTAGAAGGGGTTGGTTTTTTAGAATTAGTGGCAGCGCTCTGCCCTAAATGGAAGGTTCCTAGCCGGTTCTATTTTGCCCGAGTTGCGGTTCCAGCACTACATGAAGATGTTCTGGAGGTGATTGGGTCAGCTTTGCAGAAGAGTGCTGTTCACACTATACATCTGACAACAGACATGTGGACCAGTGGCGCAGGCGCTGATTACATGTGCATCACTGCACACTGGGTCTCTTTTTCAGGGGTTAAAGCAAAGCTAAACGCAGGTGTTGACCCCGACCAAGTTTTTAAAGCTGCTCGGAAACATGCAACACTAGCCATGTTTGGTTTGGGGAAACGTCACACAGCACAAAACATTTTGGATGTGTTTAACACAAAGGTCCTTGACTGGCTGTCCCCAAAAAAACGCCAGGTTGGTTATGTTTCCACGGATAATGGCGCCAATATAGTTAAGGCCATGCAGCTGGGTGACTATTTCAGAGTGCCGTGTTTGGCGCACTGTATAAACCTGGTTGTCAAAAAATTCTTGAGTGATAAAGACAGTGCAGCGTACAGGGTAGTGGACACCTGCCGAAAAATGTGCAAACATTTCAGCCATTCTTTTAAGGCCCGGAAGCATCTGAGGAGCCTGCTATATGAACGTCACATGCCAGTGAAAGCACTCATCCAGGAGGTGGCAACACGTTGGAACTCAACCTTCTACATGCTTGAGCGTCTGTATGAGCAGTATACGGTACTCGATCACTATTTCTTAACACAGGGTACAGCTCAGAAGGAGGACCTGAGGATGGGTGCGGCGCAATGGGACATAGTTAAAAGCCTGACAAGCATGCTTCGTCCTTTTGAGTTCTTCACGCGTGCAGCCAGCAAGGAGGAGTGTAATTTGGGAAAAGCTATCCCATTGTTGTACATGCTGGAGCACCAACTGAAGGAGGTGTGTTCTGTGTTTGAAAAAGATGAAGAAAACCAAAACCCTTTTTTTCTGGCGGAGAAATTATTAGAGCACCTACAAGGTGATGAACGTCTTAAAATGATCCACTCAAACCAGCATTACATTTGTGCTACTATTCTGGATCCACGCTACAAAAAGGCGCTGGCAGGCCAAGCATTTTTTCCTTTTGCTGATGAAGATGTTACAAAGTACAAACAGTGGCTAGCCTCCTCAGCCAAGAGGTTTGAAAGAGAACGGCAGCAAAATGAAGGAAAAGGCAGTACATCAGCATCAGCAGGCCATCCCCAGTCACAACAATCCACTTCTGCACCTGTGGCTGCGGCAAAAGTGACCTCTCAGCCGTTAAAGAGACCGGCAACCGGATCATCTGCACCACCAGACACAACAGTAACATTGGAGGCTGAAGAGGATTGGCTAGCTCAGCTTGGGTTTGGTTCTCAAAAGGTCACAGCAACAGCTAAGCAAAGTGGAGGAACCTTGGAGGAGAACCTTGAGTCGATGGTGAAGGACTATCTGAATGACTCAACAGAGGTCTATGTTAATGCTGACCCATTGGCGTATTGGCATGGGAAAAAAGATATGTGGCCACAGCTCTCCAACCTGGCTTTAAACTACTTGTCTTGCCCACTCGCAAGCGGGTCTTCTGAACGTGTTTTCAGTGCTGCTGGTGGCATTGTAACTTCCAAACGGAGCCGCCTCTCGCCCAAAAATGTGGAGAGGTTAACAATGATCAAGATGAATCAGCACCTCATACCACCAGATTACAGAGTACGAGAAAGCACGCCGGATGAAGACGAGGTGGACACCAACATAGATGAGGGAATTTCTTCTCTGTCAGGTGGCACTGAGCTCACCCTGCCTGAATTCGCAGAGTATGATGACGAAGCCTTATTCTTATTCGTGGACCGTGATACCGAGCCCTGAAAATGAGACAATGAATCAATAACTTTCTTTTTCGACCTTATTCACTTTTATTCCTGTGTGTCTGTCTTTCTTTGTTGTGCACAGTTAATATAATTCAAACTTTAATCACCTAATCACAAAAACAAGCCCATCAGCAGAACTGTCTTCACTTGTTTGCTTATTGATTTGAAGGTGCCGCAGTCTGCATTCCTCAGGTTCACAAGTTCAGAAGAACATGCTCCTCTATCCTCCTCTGTCAAGATCACACTCCGCAGGATCCGCATGCAGAAGAAATGCTCCACCTCCGGACCCCCCAAACACCCTAAATGGAATATCACAGGGTGTTCAGGTGATACGGTGAGGGAAAAACCCCAAAAGGGGAAAAAACCCAATAGAAAAGATAGAAGGGAAGGGTCAGCAGGGGAAAAGAAGCTGTAAAGAAAAACACACAAGATTAATATATTCTTAATGCTACTCTCATTCAATTCTCGCTAAAACAAACATATCCTAGATTCACCTGTGATAAACTCCTTTCAGCCCCTTCACACAGCTGTCTTCATAAGTTCCTCCTTTCCCCACACATCACTAAGTAATGCTTAAAGAAAATGAAACCCCTTTTTTGGGAGGCTGAAACTTCATTAGGCAGTTCACAGTTAAGAGAGTTATATTAATGCAATAAACACAGTAATCCACATCCAACTGGTACAGTCACTGCTGCCCGAAGTAAGCACCCCAAATTCCTGAATCTCTAGACACCAGAGATAGACCTAACACGGTGTGTTGTAGTTAAAGGCACTACCAACATCCGCTTAGGCATTTGTACTCCTTTAGGTTATATTCCACCACATTAAACCTAACACGGTATGTTGTAGTTATAGACACTACCAACATCCGCTTAGGCATTTGTAATCCTTTAGGTTATATTCCACCACATTAAACCTAACACGGTATGTTGTAGTTATAGACACTACCAACATCCCCTTAGGTATTTGAAATCCAGTACATAGCAAGACATAAATAATGCTCTTCGTGCCGGCAAAGCGGAGGCCAACCCCCCTGCAATCCGTCACTAGACGTGAAAGGCTAGGACCCCCCTCCGGAGGTGAAAATGACAACAGTACGCCAATGCTTACATAACAAAACACAGCAGACACCCCTTGCAGCCGCGAGGGTTTTCCGAATCTGGATCAGCCTGCAAGCAAATACGGCAGACAGAGCAAGCATGCACAAAGCGCGTTAGCGCGAACTCGTTACCGGCAGGAATCCTTCCCTCAGGATACCAGAACCGGCGTGTCTGGAACAGCAAGCGAATAAAGTACATGGAGAAACGTTACCAACTGGAAGCTCCGGGGACATCCAAACAAAATCACGAGCACTGTTTCCTGGCCCTGCCCCAACTTATCCTTGCGTCGCAAAGGATCATGGGACCAGTAGTTCTTTCCCCGATGTTCATGGGGATTGTAGTTCTAGGTAGGCGCTGCGATGTCCTAGAACCTGACAGTACGCCCTCCTCCCAGGCGCCTCCTAGGACCCGGCTTGCCAGGAAACCTTGTATGGAATGACTTGACTGCCTTGGGAGCATGAACGTTGTGCCACGGCTCCCACGAATCATCCTCCGCAGTATATCCTTTCCATGAGACCAGATACCAAAGCATCCCTCTACGGAGTTCGGAATCGCGGATAGACTTCACCTCGTACTCCAGACCGCCGTTGCACTGCACAGGAGGCGGCGCCTTTCGGCGTGAGGAAAGGGCTTTTTTCAGCTGCTGCACATGGAACACTGGATGGATTCTCAATGAAGCAGGCAACTTCAACTTATACGCCACAGGATTCACTTGCCTCACTATGGCGTAAGGGCAGATGAACCGTGGATGAAAGATGCTCCTTATCTTGAACCGGATGTAACGTGTGGACACCCACACCCTGTCTCCCACCTGGAACAAAGGACCCTGAGTACGATGTGTGTCCTCCCACCTTTTATAGGCTTCCTTGGCTTTCAGAAGATGTTTCTGTACCCACCTATGCACCTTTCGCAATGACACTACCCTTTCTCTCACTGTGGGTTGGTTGTTCAGTTCAGTGGGGATGTCTATCGGCAACATGTTTGCATTGTACCCAAAAGTTAGCTTTAAAAGGTGACATACCTGTTGAACTGTGCCAGGTGTTGTTGTAGGACAACTCAGCCATCCATAGCAAGTCCACCCAGGATTCATGGGCGGCCTCAGAATAACAGCGCATGTACTTCTTCAACGTCTGATTGAGACGTTCCGTTTGTCCATCAGTTTGAGGATGGAAACTTGTAGATAGCGCCGCCTCTATGCCCAAAGCCTTGCACCACATGTGTCAAAAACGGGCTATAAACTGTGGACCTCTGTCTGATACGATTACTCGCGGAATGCCATGTATCCTTATGACCTGTGAAGCCAGCAGTTGAGCGGTCTGACCTGCCGTAGGTAGGTTTACACAAGGGATAAAATGTCCCATCTTTGTTAGGTTGTCTACAACCACCAACACTGCTGACTTGCCCTGGTCCAAAGGTAAGCCTGTTATGAAGTCCAGACTTATGTTCTGCCAAGGGCGAGCGGGGGTTGGCATAGGCATTAACAGACTTTTCTTTTTGGTGTTCTCTCCTTTTGCTCTGGCACATGAGTCACACTTCCCTGCCCATCTGGCAACATCCAAGGCCAAAGACTCCCACCAGAAATGTCTTCTGAGTAGTTCCACCGTTTTGGTAACCCCTGGATGTCCCGCCGATGGTACATCGTGACACCAGCTAAAAGCTTTCATCCTCAGTTCCTCCGTAGGTAAAAACAAACTCTCTCCCTGAAAAGGCAGCCCCTGTTTCACCTTCCTGCCAGTCTTCTTAGCCGCCCACTGTTCCCAAGAATCCAAGGACCTGGCTCCTTTGATCTCACCCAAAAATCTCTCGGCGCGAACCACACACACCACTTTATCATGAGGAAGAATGGAATGTTGTACTTCATCAAGAGACTGTGTACATGTGTCCTGCCTGGACAGAGCGTCTGCCTTCCTGTTCTCCACACCAGGACGGAATGTCACCACAAAGTTATATTCAGAGAAAAACAGCATCCACCGCATTTGTCTTTGCGTTAGATGTCTTGCAGAGGTCATATATTGGAGATTCCGGTGATCAGTATATACTGTCACCGCTTGACTAGACCCCCAGAGGTATGGTCTCCATTCTTGAAATGCTCTTTTAATGGCCAACAATTCTTTCTCCGCAAAGGTATAATTGACCTCCGCAGGGCTCAATTTCTTTGACAAAAAGGCGACCGGATGGAGCTGGCCATTGCTTGCATCTCTCTGGGATAGTATTGCCCCTATGGCTTCATCAGAAGCATCGGCTTCTACTATGAAGGGTGCTTCCAGTACAGGATGCGCCAACACTGGTGCAGTAGTAAAGGCTCTTTTCAATACATGGAAAGCCTCGTTCGCCTCAGGAGTCCATACAAAAGATGATCCTTTTCTTAACAGTCTTGTGATGGGAACCGCAGTCTGAGAGAAGTGCAGTATGAATCGACGATAATAATTTGCAAAACCTAGGAAGCTCTGTACCTCTCTCACGTTTCTTGGGGCTGGCCAATCCTGAACTGCCCTAACCTTCCTCTCAGACATTTGTAGGCCATGAGGACTGAGATTTACTCCCAAAAATTCCACTTCCTGGACCCCAAACTCGCATTTGCTCAATTTTACATATAAACTGTGCTCTCTCAGTTTGTCCAAAACCTTACACACCTGGGCTGTGTGACTTGAGACATCTTGAGAGTATATCAAAATGTCGTCAATATACATGACCACGAACCGATCCACATACTCCTTCAACACATCATTTATAAAAAACTGAAATGCCGCTGGGGCGTTACAAAGCCCGAAGGGCATCACCAAGTATTCATAAAGACCGAATCTCGTCTTGAACGCTGTTTTCCACTCGTCCCCCTCTCTTACTCGAACCAGGTGATAAGCCCCACGCAAATCCAAGCGGGTGTATATTTTGGCCTCTCTCACCTGATCGAGCAGTACTGAAATAAGGGGAAGAGGGCAGCGATTGCTTATGGTGTTTTTATTCAGTACTCGATAGTCTACACACGCTCTCAGATCCCCATTGGCTTTTGCTATGAAAAAAAGAGGAGAAGCCGCAGGAGAACGGGAAGGCCTAATGAACCCCAAACGCTCGTAGTGGTCTATGTATTCTCTCAAATGGGTGGTCTCAGGTACAGACAAAGCATAAACCCTACAGGTTGGTATAGTAGCTCCCTCTACCAGATCGATGCGGCAGTCATATTCCCTGTGTGGGGGTAAGGTTTCAGCCTTCTTCTCACTAAACACATCACTAAAAGCCCTGTATTCATTGGGCAACTGGACATCTTTTTCAGCTGCAGTGGCTGCCATAAACGGGGTTGTTAACACCGCAACATGAGCAGGAACACATGGTTCTAAATGATCCTGACAGAATTCGGGTACAAAACGGAAGGTCTTTGTCTTCCAATCCACCACAGGATTGTGTCTATGCAACCAGGGCATGCCTAGAATAACCTCATATTGAGGAGCTGCTATGATGTTTAATGAAATCAACTCTGAATGCACTAATCCATGCAACACCAATGACAAACCTATTTCGCTGGTTCTTTCAGTGATCTGGCCTGATGTTAACGGTTTACCATCAACGGCCATTACGTCTTCAGGATTTTCTCTTATGACACGAGTTAATGCCAAACGTGTTACTAAGCCATCATCGATGAAGTTGCCTGTGGCTCCAGAATCCACCATCACCATAACCTGATGTTGCACCTGATCACTTTCAATAGTCATAACCACTACAAGATGTGATTCATTTTCCTCAGGTCCTGCAGAGGACAACGAAGTGAGTTTCCATTCCTGCCCCCCATCCGTCTTGGTTTTGCTGTCATCTCCTGTTGTTAGGTCTGATACATGAGATGAAACAGCCACCCTCTTAAACCTGTTGAAACTACCAGAAGACTTGGGTTTGGAGGGACAGTCCCTAACGTAGTGCCCCTTCTTCCCACAGTACATACACAAGCCCTGTACACGCCTTATCTCCCTCTCTTCTTTTGACAAAGGGGCCCTAACTGCACCGATCTCCATGGGTTCAGGTGCAGATTCTGCTCCGCCTAAACTTCTGCGAGGGGTCCTTTCGTAACTGTAAGTTCCTTTGTCCCATCGTCTCCTACCACCCCCTCTCTCAGTGAGACGGCTATCCAATCTTAAAGCTAAATTCACCATATCCACATACGTGGTGGGTTGTGGATCCACCTGAGCCACCACATCCTTCAACTCCTCTTTCAACCCTAGGTAAAAGAGGGACATTCTTTTCTCCTCTGGCCATTCAGCTTCGGCCACTAACCGGTTAAATGCTGTCAAATAAGGAACAAGTTCTCCCTTACCCTGCCGCAATTCCAAAAGTTCCCTATCTGCACTACATGAAGTAGCCCTCCGATCGAAAACCCTCTCGAATTCAGTTCTAAACGCGGACCAGTCTGACAATATAGCGTTGTCTCGTTTTACCAGGGGTACTGCCCAGTTCGCTGCATCTCCAACCAGATACGAAATAGTGAACGCTGCCCTAGAATGGTTGGTAGGAAAAGAAGATGGTTTACAAGAAAAGTGCATAAGAACCTGGGTCAGGAACACCTGCACCTTTCGGGGGTCACCAGAAAATCTTTCGGGATTAGCCAAAGGGATGGGAGGTGGTACTGTGACCTGTACAGTGGAGGCAGGGGCGGAAGCATTAAAAGGGTTGCTCCCCAACCTATCCACCTTTTCCCTCAAAGCAGCAGTTTCTGCCTTAGAGGCGGCTAACTCCTGTTGAACCAATACTAAAGCGTGTAACACATCCTCCATGGACGCCATTACTCCCACACACGGATCGGGCGGAGTGAAATTCGTGGGCTCGTGATTCTGTCAAGATCACACTCCGCAGGATCCGCATGCAGAAGAAATGCTCCACCTCCGGACCCCCCAAACACCCTGAATGGAATATCACAGGGTGTTCAGGTGATACGGTGAGGGAAAAACCCCAAAAGGGGAAAAAACCCAATAGAAAAGATAGAAGGGAAGGGTCAGCAGGGGAAAAGAAGCTGTAAAGAAAAACACACAAGATTAATATATTCTTAATGCTACTCTCATTCAATTCTCGCTAAAACAAACATATCCTAGATTCACCTGTGATAAACTCCTTTCAGCCCCTTCACACAGCTGTCTTCATAAGTTCCTCCTTTCCCCACACATCACTAAGTAATGCTTAAAGAAAATGAAACCCCTTTTTTGGGAGGCTGAAACTTCATTAGGCAGTTCACAGTTAAGAGAGTTATATTAATGCAATAAACACAGTAATCCACATCCAACTGGTACAGTCACTGCTGCCCGAAGTAAGCACCCCAAATTCCTGAATCTCTAGACACCAGAGATAGACCTAACACGGTGTGTTGTAGTTAAAGGCACTACCAACATCCGCTTAGGCATTTGTACTCCTTTAGGTTATATTCCACCACATTAAACCTAACACGGTATGTTGTAGTTATAGACACTACCAACATCCGCTTAGGTATTTGTAATCCAGTACATAGCAAGACATAAATAATGTTCTTCGTGCCGGCAAAGCGGAGGCCAACCCCCCTGCAATCCGTCACTAGACGTGAAAGGCTAGGACCCCCCTCCGGAGGTGAAAATGACAACAGTACGCCAATGCTTACATAACAAAACACAGCAGACACCCCTTGCAGCCGCGAGGGTTTTCCGAATCTGGATCAGCCTGCAAGCAAATACGGCAGACAGAGCAAGCATGCACAAAGCGCGTTAGCGCGAACTCGTTACCGGCAGGAATCCTTCCCTCAGGATACCAGAACCGGCGTGTCTGGAACAGCAAGCGAATAAAGTACATGGAGAAACGTTACCAACTGGAAGCTCCGGGGACATCCAAACAAAATCACGAGCACTGTTTCCTGGCCCTGCCCCAACTTATCCTTGCGTCGCAAAGGATCATGGGACCAGTAGTTCTTTCCCGGATGTTCATGGGGATTGTAGTTATAGGTAGGCGCTGCGATGTCCTAGAACCTGACATCCTCCTCCAGACTCCTATTTCCATCAAAGGAGAGGGCTGGTTTACGCCCAATGAAGAAAGACTCAGCACTTGTGGGGGTGTTGCTCTACCTCTTTGCGGGTGAGTTGACGGCTCTAGGAAAACAACAAGTGATGGACCGAATGTGGATCAATGTCACACATTCCCCCAGTCAAAAGATCTGGGCCCAAATCCATCGTTTTTTTGCACTCCACACCACCCTGGGTTAGACAATGGCGATATGCAAATCAGCTCTGACCCTGTTGCCCCATGGGAACAGTCCAGTCCGAACTACAAAAGCCATGTCCTTCCCAGAACGGAATCAAGCATCCGAGGACCGGACCGGTTTCAAGGTAACACCTCTCATCAGCCCGGCTAGCTTGACTCCAAGTGGTGTGGAGTGCCTGGGACCCACGTCTGGGCATCCCCAGCGCACTTAGGGCGGCAATTGCAAAAACAACAAGTGATGGACCGAATGTGGATCAATGTCACACATTCCCCTAGTCAAAAGATCTGGGCCCAAATCCATTGTTTTTTTGCACTCCACACCACCCTGGGTTAGACAATGGCGATATGCAAATCAGCTCTGACCCTGTTGCCCCATGGGAACAGTCCAGTCCGAACTACAAAAGCCATGTCCTTCCCAGAACGGAATCAAGCATCCGAGGACCGGACCGGTTTCAAGGTAACACCTCTCATCAGCCCGGCTAGCTTGACTTCAAGTGGTGTGGAGTGCCTGGGACCCACGTCTGGGCATCCCCAGCGCACTTAGGGCGGCAATTGCAAAAACAACAAGTGATGGACCGAATGTGGATCAATGTCACACATTCCCCCAGTCAAAAGATCTGGGCCCAAATCCATCGTTTTTTTGCACTCCACACCACCCTGGGTTAGACAATGGCGATATGCAAATCAGCTCTGACCCTGTTGCCCCATGGGAACAGTCCAGTCCGAACTACAAAAGCCATGTCCTTCCCAGAACGGAATCAAGCATCCGAGGACCGGACCGGTTTCAAGGTAACACCTCTCATCAGCCCAGCTAGCTTGACTCCAAGTGGTGTGGAGTGCCTGGGACCCACGTCTGGGCATCCCCAGCGCACTTAGGGCGGCATTTGCAAAAACAACAAGTGATGGACCGAATGTGGATCAATGTCACACATTCCCCCAGTCAAAAGAACTGGGCCCAAATCCATCGTTTTTTTGCACTCCACACCACCCTGGGTTAGACAATGGCGATATGCAAATCAGCTCTGACCCTGTTGCCCCATGGGAACAGTCCAGTCCGAACTACAAAAGCCATGTCCTTCCCAGAACGGAATCAAGCATCCGAGGACCGGACCGGTTTCAAGGTAACACCTCTCATCAGCCCGGCTAGCTTGACTCCAAGTGGTGTGGAGTGCCTGGGACCCATGTTTTGGCATCCCCAGCGCACTTAGGGCGGCAATTGCAAAAACAACAAGTGATGGACCGAATGTGGATCAATGTCACACATTCCCCCAGTCAAAAGATCTGGGCCCAAATCCATCGTTTTTTTGCACTCCACACCACCCTTGAATACTCCTGAGGCGGAAGCCGGGAGACCGCCGATTATTTAAAAAAACTGTCACTGTTGTTTCTTTTGTGTCACCACGTTAAATAACTGTATTTTAAAAGCGCACTCACCCGGCAAGCACCCCAGCAGCGGGCTAGAGTCACGCTCAAACAGCGACCCCTTCGCTGCAACGATCAAAGCCAGGAAATCACTTTTCGCCGCCATTCACGGCGAGGAAGCAAGGCCACGCCTACCTGAGGCCACGCCCACCCCCACAGTATAAATACGCGACTGACAGCGTTAAACAACCAGAACCCTTGAATACTCCTGAGGCGGAAGCCGGGAGACCGCCGATTTTTTTAAAAACTGTCACTGTTGTTTCTTTTGTGTCACCACGTTAAATAACTGTATTTTAAAAGCGCACTCACCCGGCAAGCACCCCAGCAGCGGGCTAGAGTCACGCTCAAACAGCGACCCCTTCGCTGCAACGATCAAAGCCAGGAAATCACTTTTCGCCGCCATTCACGGCGAGGAAGCAAGGCCACGCCTACCTGAGGCCACGCCCACCCCCACAGTATAAATACGCGACTGACAGCGTTAAACAACCAGAACCCTTAAATACTCCTGAGGCGGAAGCCGGGAGACCGCCGATTTTTTTAAAAAACTGTCACTGTTGTTTCTTTTGTGTCACCACGTTAAATAACTGTATTTTAAAAGCGCACTCACCCGGCAAGCACCCCAGCAGCGGGCTAGAGTCACGCTCAATCAGCGACCCCTTCGCTGCAACGATCAAAGCCAGGAAATCACTTTTCGCCGCCATTCACGGCGAGGAAGCAAGGCCACGCCTACCTGAGGCCACGCCCACCCCCACAGTATAAATACGCGACTGACAGCATTAAACAACCAGAACCCTTGAATACTCCTGAGGCGGAAGCCAGGAGACCGCCGATTTTTTTTTTAAAAAACTGTCACTGTTGTTTCTTTTGTGTCACCACGTTAAATAACTGTATTTTAAAAGCGCACTCACCCGGCAAGCACCCCAGCAGCGGGCTAGAGTCACGCTCAAACAGCGACCCCTTCGCTGCAACGATCAAAGCCAGGAAATCACTTTTCGCCGCCATTCACGGCGAGGAAGCAAGGCCACGCCTACCTGAGGCCACGCCCACCCCCACAGTATAAATACGCGACTGACAGCGTTAAACAACCAGAACCCTTGAATACTCCTGAGGCGGAAGCCGGGAGACCGCCGATTTTTAAAAAAAAAAACTGTCACTGTTGTTTCTTTTGTGTCACCACGTTAAATAACTGTATTTTAAAAGCGCACTCACCCGGCAAGCACCCCAGCAGCGGGCTAGAGTCACGCTCAAACAGCGACCCCTTCGCTGCAAGGATCAAAGCCAGGAAATCACTTTTCGCCGCCATTCACGGCGAGGAAGCAAGGCCACGCCTACCTGAGGCCACGCCCACCCGCCCCTTTTCTTCCCCATAAAGATGTGCAATCACCGGACGCGCAGCGGACGGGCGCAGCGGGCGCGCCGTCAGCGCGCCGAAGGCGCGCCAAAGGCAAGCCCGTCTGGGCCCGTCCGGACCCAGACGGCCCTAGGCCCCGTTATTCTGCCAGGTGACCCTCAGGATCGAGTGATGTATACAGCAGATACATTATGCGCCCTACGACCTAAAAACATCCTTGCCTGCTACCACACGCTTACCGCAGGTAAGGCTTTCTCGATCTGCCCACATTGCAATCCGACTCCCCCCCCAAAATCTACCACACCCGCTTTGAAGTTGGGACTTCTTAACTGCCGCTCCCTCCCCAAACATGCTACCAAAGTAAATCTTTTAACTCGGAATCAGGATCTTGACCTGCTGTTCTTAACGGAAACATGGCTATCAGACAACACCGACCCGGACGTCGTCGCGGCCCTCCCCACAGGTTATCTCTGTCAAGCTTTAAATAGACCTAAAGGGAGAGGAGGCGGGGTAGCTATAATTTACAGGGAACAATTCATCTGTAGGATGGCTAACGCCGGTATCGAGGACTGCGAGAGCGGCCAGTTTTCCATCCAAATTTCCCCAGCCCTTACCCTGGCAGGGCTATTGATCTATCGCCCCCCAGGGGCTCCAGGCAATTTTATCAATTCCATATTCGAATCTATATCCCAACTAGCTTCTTCCACCTCCAACTTCCTTATATTAGGTGATTTGAATTTCCACTTTCTGGACCCCACGGATCGAGTAGCCTCGGACATTAGACACGACCTAACATCTTTAAAGATACGTCTAGTGAACAACGAGCCCACCCATGAGAAGGGCCACCTATTGGACCCTATCCTCACCAATATAGCAACGGTGACCACCTACTTACCTGTGACCCTTCCATGGACGGACCATTTTCTGGTCCCTTTCTCCTGGGAAATCCCCACACCTATTCTCCCAACCCCTAAAACCCAGGTTACCGACCGACAATGGCACAAACTGTCACCTGAGAAATGGGCTGTTTCTCTCGCAGATTCCATTCCCGAGCTCTCTTCTGACTCTAATACGGCTGACAAACAATTCAGTGATTGGATCACTTTGTCTCTTGATACAATACTTCCAAAAATCACCACCTTTAAACAGCCTAAAAGGATATCCCCCGCTTTATGGTATACTCCAGAGCTTAAAGCCCTGCGCCAAGAGTGCAAAAAAACCGAACGCTCTTGGAGACGCGACAAATCAGGAACCAATAAAAACATCTACTCTATTTCTCTTCTAACCTATAAAACCGCTATTCGCAAAACCAAAAGCGTGTTTTTTCAGGAGAGAATAGAGAAAGCGGGATGCTCCAGTAAGGAAGCATACGCCATCCTTAAAGAGCTCTCAAAACCCCCAGAACAAGGACGGGGACCTCCCTCCGACCCTAAAGCCGACCAGGAGAAATGCCAACAATTGGCTAATTTCTTCCAGGATAAAATCCGGCTAATTCTGGACTCAATTCCTCCCTCGAGCTCGGGGGAAGAAACTGCTTTCCCATGTACGACATCTTCCACTGGTCTGTCCACGTGGGGCCAGGTCACGATAGACGAAGTACGGATGACGTTCAATTCCATGAAGAGCGGCTCCCCTAGAGATCCTGCTCCTCTTCGGATCCTTAAGGAGGTAGCCCCTTCTATCATCCCCTCCCTTACTCATCTGATTAATACCTCACTCCAACAAGGAGTTGTACCCTCGAGCTGGAAGAAGGCTGTGGTAAAAGCCTTACTGAAGAAACCTGCTCTCGACCCTGAGAACCTGGCGAACTACAGGCCCATTTCCCTACTCCCAGGAGTCAGCAAGATCGCGGAAAAATTAGTCAACAGGAAACTCTCGCAGTTTCTAGAGGCCAATAACAAACTAAAAAATTCCCAGACGGGCTTCCGACCAGGGCAGGGCACGGACATCGCCCTCCTGGCGGCGGTAGAGGAGGCCAGAGCGCTATTGGACGGGGGAGGATCAGTGGCAGTGATCCTCCTCGACCTTAGCGCGGCGTTCGATACCGTTGACCACCAACTCCTAATCGAAAGATTGGCAAGAGTTGGAGTGGAAGGTACAGCCTTATCTTGGCTTTCATCTTTCCTGGCACAACGATCCTATCAGATTTGGGAGAAGAACGCCCGTTCCTCCGAAATGCCCCTCCAATGTGGTGTGCCTCAGGGCTCTTCCCTGAGCCCCATATTATTCAATATCTACATGTCCACATTGGAGGAGGTTATCACCCCATTCGGAGTGAGTGTCGTCAGCTATGCTGACGACACACAATTAGTGGTGTCTTTGTCCCATCCCAAACAACAGAAAGCTGATCTCTTCAACTGCCTTACGCAGGTCCATCATTGGATGAATAGATCAGCCCTAAAGCTAAATGGGACAAAAACTGAGGTCCTTATACTTGGCCCGAAAGGAACCTCACTCCCCCTGGACATGTGGCCAGCCTGTCTAGGTCCTCCCCCTGACCCAAAGACAGAGGTGAAAAGTCTGGGTGTATGGATAGATTCTGAACTCTCATTCACCTCGCAAGCAAAGAAGGTAGCAGGGACCTGCTTTGGTCTTCTAAAGTCTTTGAGGAAAGTCCTGCCCCTTCTTCCTCCTAAATCTCAAAAATTACTAGTCCAAGGTCTCATAATATCAAGACTAGATTACAGTAATGTGATTTATCTGGGCGCTCCCGAAGCGACCTTTAATAAACTGCAGAGAATTCAGAACACTGCTGCCCGGATTATCACAAACACCCCGGCCAGATCATCGGCTAAACCCGCTCTCAAACTCCTCCATTGGCTCCCCATAAGGGAGAGAGTCAAATTTAAAGCCTTGTGCCTCGTCCCCAAAACCTTGCATAACCAAGGCCCCCCAGTCCTCAGCAATTTTGTCACCCCTTACATAGCCACTAGATCCCTCCGTTCTAACGCAGAAAACCTCATCAATACCCCAAGATTTAGGAAAGTCCGTTCAGGAGGAAGACGCTTTTCGGTACAAGCTGCCCGTCTTTGGAATTCACTCCCTCATGACTTACGTCTTGAACCACAATATCTGCGCTTCAGGAAGCTGCTAAAGACACATCTTTTACCCTAGCTTCCATGCCCTTCTCTTCTGCTCTCAGCTCCCGGTCCTCAGATTTACTGCTCTAGGGTTCTTTAGCGCTGGGATACCTCCGGGTGACTATGCGCTTTATAAAAATAAATAATAATAATAATAATAACCCTGGGTTAGACAATGGCGATATGCAAATCAGCTCTGACCCTGTTGCCCCATGGGAACAGTCCAGTCCGAACTACAAAAGCCATGTCCTTCCCAGAACGGAATCAAGCATCCAAGGACCGGACCGGTTTCGAGGTAACACCTTTTATCAGCCCGGCTAGCTTGACTCCAGTGGTGTGGAGTACCTGTTGTGTTTGCATATTCCGCCCTAAGTGCGCTGGGGATGTCCAGACGTGGGTCCCAGGCACTCCACACCACTGGAGTCAAGCTAGCCGGGCTGATGAGAGGTGTTACCTCGAAACCAGTCCAGTCCTCGGATGCTTGATTCCGTTCTGGGAAGGACATGGCTTTTGTAGTTCGGACTGGACTGTTCCCATGGGGCACAGGGTCAGAGCTGATTTGCATATCGCCATTGTCTAACCCAGGGTGGTGTGGAATGCAAAAAAACGATGGATTTGGGCCCAGATCTTTGGACTGGGGGGAATGTATGACATTGATCCACATTCTGTCCATCACCTGTTTTGTTTGCAATTGACGGCTCTGGGGCCATTGCTGGGAAGCACTAATATCGGATAAAAGTGGTTTGGACCAAATCCGAGGCGGAAATATTTTGGTGTTTTTGCTGACTTGCTTGCCTTTGAGGTGCTCTTTGGGGGGGTTCCGGCTGTTTGTGGGTGAGTTTCGGGGTCTGGGAGCACTGCTGGGACACTCTAATTTTGATTGCATTTGCTTTTCAGGAAATCCGTGGTGGTAAACCGGACTTATGGCCTAGCTACACAGCGCGTTTGGACCGAAGGCCGAGAAATATTGTAAGTAGGAGATTTTGCTTTTGGCCTGTTTGGGGGTGTTATGCTTTTTGGCGGGTGGGTTGGCGGGTCTTGGGGCATTCCTGGGAAGGTCTAATACCGGATAGAAGTGGTTGTGACAAAATCCATGCCAATTTTTTTTGTTGCTATTTCTGACATTTTGCTCAATGTAGCATTTTCGTGGGCCTCTTTGGGGGGCTTCTTGGTGTTTGTGGGTGAGTTTCGGGGTCTGGGAGCACTGCTGGGAAACTCTAATCTTGATTGCATTTGCATTTCAGGAAATCCGTGGTGGTAAACCGGACTTATGGCCTAGCTACACAGCGCGTTTGGACCGAAGGCCGAGAAATATTGTAAGTAGGAGATTTTGCTTTTGGCCTGTTTGGGGGTGTTATGCTTTTTGGCGGGTGGGTTGGCGGGTCCTGGGGCATTCCTGGGAAGGTCTAATACCGGATAGAAGTGGTTGGGCCAAAATCCACGCCGATTTTTTGTTGTTGCTATTTCTGACATTTTGCTCAATGTAGCGTTTTCGGGGGCCTGTTTGGGGGGCTTCCTGGAGTTTGTGGGTGAGTTTCGGGGTCTGGGAGCACTGCTGGGACACTCTAATCTTGATTGCATTTGCTTTTCAGGAAATCCGTGGTGGTAAACCAGACTTATGGCCTAGCTACACAGCGCGTTTGGACCGAAGGCCGAGAAATATTGTAAGTAGGAGATTTTGCTTTTGGCCTGTTTGGGGGTGTTATGCTTTTTGGCGGGTGGGTTGGCGGGTCTTGGGGCATTCCTGGGAAGGTCTAATACCGGATAGAAGTGGTTGGGACAAAATCCACGCCGATTTTTTGTTGTTGCTATTTCTGACATTTTGCTCAATATAGCGTTTTCGGGGGCCTGTTTGGGGGGTTTCCTGGTGTTTGTGGGTGAGTTTCGGGGTCTGGGAGCACTGCTGGCTATGGATACTTTACTTTGCAAGAGGTTTGAAGCAAATCCATGGTGGCAGAGGGGAGTTAGGGCCTAGCTGCAGAGCGCGCGCGGAATGATTTGGGAAATTTGCAAAAAAATGACATATGTCCCCATTTTTGTACTTTTGCTCTTTGGCTGTTTGGGGGTCTTCTTCTCGTTTTCTCCTGGGTTGACGGCTCTGGGGCCATTGCTGGGAAGCTCTAATACCGGATAAAAGTGGTTTGGACCAAATCCGAGGCGGAATTTTTTTTGTGTTTTTGCTGACTTGCTTGCCTTTGAGGTGCTCTTTGGGGGGGTTCCGGCTGTTTGTTGGTGAGTTTCGGGGTCTGGGAGCACTGCTGGGACACTCTAATCTTGATTGCATTTGCTTTTCAGGAAATCCGTGGTGCTAAACCGGACTTATGGCCTAGCTACACAGCGCGTTTGGACCGAAGGCCAAGAAATATTGTAAGTAGGAGATTTTGCTTTTGGCCTGTTTGGGGGTGTTATGCTTTTTGGCGGGTGGGTTGGCGGGTCTTGGGGCATTCCTGGGAAGGTCTAATACTGGGTAAAAGTGGTTGGGACAAAATCCACGCGGAAAAGCCTTTTGGCACTTTTTGTAACTTAGGGTTCGTTAGGGTTAGCCCTAGCAGCAGGATTGCATGTGTTTCGGGGTGTTCTAGATTTTTGCAACTGAGTTCTGGGGTCTTAGAGCACTCATGAGAATGTGTAATTTTGGTTGCAAGTCATTTGAAGAAAATCCATGGTGGGAAAGGGGGGATTTGGCATAGTTAAAGAAAGCCTTTGCCACTATTCTTAACTTAGGGTTCGTTAGGGTTTGCAGTATTTCTATTGCATGTGTTTGGGTGGGGGGGTTTTCGAGTCTTGGAGCGATGCTGGCTATGGATACTTTTGCTTGGTTGCTTGCAAGTGGTTTGAATACAATCCACGGTGGGTTAGGGGGTATTTGGGCCTACTTTTACTTTCAAAGTACGTTTTGTCACCAGTTTTCTGTTAGGCCTCGTTTTTTGAGATTTGATTGGGGGTCTTCTACATTTTTGCGACTGGCTTTAGTAAGGGTCTGGGTGGGAGCACTGCTGGGAAGATCTAATTTTGTTCTAAAACACAGTTTACAGTACACCTAGCTTGAGGGGAAAGATCCGCTACATTAATTTGCCCATACTTATTTATCCTTCAAAAGGTGACTCAGACAGAGTACGCACTTTCAAAAATATTGTACTGTCTACTAGGAAAATGAAAGTGTGACTTTTTGCACTCCACAGCCTACATACCTTATATTTATTTATCAGTGGTGTTGTAATATTATATCACTTCCTGTTTTTCGTTGAATAATTACAGGCCGGGTTTCAGTCTGTGCAATGGGGAAAAAAGGATGGAGTCAGGCTTCACATTAGCGAGCCGCAATTCAGCATCCGCCAGGGAGGCAGTGGACAGGGTGTCTTCTGGTCACCAACATTGATGGACGAAGCGTCAGCTGCAATGGAGGAGTGCCGCTAATAAGAGGAATTTTTTTCTGCATGCAACTTACTTACCAATTTCAACAGGACAACTGCAACAACATACAGATACAGTATCCATTGTTTCTTTCCATGACTGTGACTGCATTTCTTGGATCTCTCGCTGCTTCTAAATTGATCCCTTAACACATCACTTAGTCCACTCCACTATCACATCTGCACCACACATAGTCATTTGTAAGTGCTCCTACGTAATTCGCAAGTCGCAGCACACCCCAGCCCGTAGAGGACTGGGATGGCCCCAATGATGAAGCATGTCACCAAGGGGCAACCCTGGTGAGTGAGGGGACACCTAGAAAAAGAGCAATTTCTCCTTTTCTATCTACTATACCTTCCAGACCAACCCCATTGAGTGTTGTGAATGGATTTATAGTGACCAGCAAGGCTCTCAGGTATCTGGCAACAGAGACCTTATGTTGAATATAGTTATCAATAATTCCACACACGCCCTGTACTGTGCATTCTTTCTTCCACAGTTGTCGAAAGTACTATTTACTTTTCACAGACATGCATGCAGTAGTGCATGCACTTTCAAAGATTGATGGATAGGTTTGTACCCAAAGATTTGTTTATGTTTAATTGTTTGTCCATGCTGTGCTTTTTTTACAGGGTGTCTTCTGGTGACCAACATTGATGGACGAAGCGTCAGCTGCAATGGAGGAGTGCCGCTAATAAGAGGAATTTTTTTCTGCTTGCAACTTACTTACCAATTTCAACAGGACAACTGCAACAACATACAGATACAGTATCCATTGTTTCTTTCCATGACTGTGACTGCATTTCTTGGATCTCTCTCTGCTTCTAAATTGATCCTTTAACACATCACTTAGTCCACTCCACTATCACATCTGCACCACACATAGTCATTTGTAAGTGCTCCTACGCAATTCGCAAGTCGCAGCACGCCCCAGCCCCTAGAGTGCTGGGATGGCCCCAATGATGAAGCATGTCACCAAGGGGCAACCCTGGTGAGTGAGGGGACACCTTGAAAAAGAGCTATTTCTCCTTTTCTATCTACTATACCTTCTAGACCAACCCCATTGAGTGTTGTGAATGGATTTATAGTGACCAGCAAGGCTCTCAGGTATCTGGCAACAGAGACCTTATGTTGAATATAGTTATCAATATTTCCACACACGCCCTGTACTGTCGCATTCTTTCTTCCACAGTTGTCGAAAGTACTACTTACTTTTCACTGACATGCATGCAGTAGTGCATGCACTTTCAAAGATTGATGGATAGGTTTGTACCCAAAGATTTGTTTATGTTCACAATTGTTTGTCCATGCTGTGCTATTTTTTCTTGTCTCCCAAAACCTTTCCTAAAAACCCCCGTACCCATCCATTTTTCAAACCCTAACCCTCTTCCCCCGGGCTGTGTGGTTTTGATTGATGTGTGACTAAATTACAGAAATAAATCCACACACTTGCTGGGGAGGATAAGGTGATAGCAACAGGCTGGTGAAGAAATCCGAGGATATATTCTCACTCTGCTTGACAAAGACCGATGGCTAATGTCAAAGAACTTCAACCGAATTAGTAGTTATACTTTACCATTTGTTAGGCTTCAATGTGGCACTGTTCTAGTGTACTGTCACCTGTTATATTCTCTATTGTACCGTTGTATTGCTCAGGAGGACAAACCAGATTTCATTTTCTTTTTTTTCATAGGCATGCAACTGCCACTGTGTCACACCACTAGTACCAACGCTATGAGGAAATGTTATCCGCCCAGGATTGCCAACCTTATTCGCTGTTTCCCGTGGAGCCAGCCCTGGGTCTAGCCCTACTTTCAAACACAAATTACAGGTAAGATAAGCGTTTGGTGGGAGGGAGTATAATGGAGTATTAGGAGAGACGAGAGACTGACGGTAGTACTACTAAAGTCCTAGGACTCTTGAATTCACTTCACTTACTCTGTGAGAGGCACTTAGTGCTGAAAACATTTGGGCATTTACACTTAAAGGAAGAAAATGGAACTAAACTTTCAGGAAAACAAAGTTACTGTTAAACCCCCACCCACCAGGCAAGCAGTAAAAAACAGGTATGCTCAGATAAAGTTTGAAAAAGTATATTTATATCCCTAACAAAATAATCTCCAGCAAGATCCTCCCTAACCCCAACGGTTGTCCTTTAAAAGTCCCAAACCCAACTCCCGATTCCCACCCCCAAAATCTCTAAAAAAGGGGCAAGGGACACTATGGGTGGATGCTGTTTACTTTTTGGGCCAGGGCATCATACTCCTGGCGGAGCAAGGCGTGCTCTACGCGGAGCCCCTCCAACCCGTTTGTAAAGTGGTGGAGCTCCTGCTGAAGGCGGGACACCCTCGGGGTACTGCGGCGCAGGCGTGCCTTGCATTTGCAATGGCTGTGAGAGGCAGCTGTTGTCCTTGCTGCTCGGCGTCGGTGTTTTGCTTTGGCAGCCCTCAGTCTGGCTGGAGCACTGTGCTGGGTGGCAGCCCGTGGGGGCAAGGAGGCCGATGCAGACGACGTTGTTGTCGTGCTCGACTGCACACTTTCGTCGTCCTCCAGGGCCACCAGCCGCCGATATTCTGCAACAGTGGCATCGATCCTCCGTTGCCGGGCCGCTCTAGCCAGCTCCTTCCTCCTTGTTGGTTTGGAAGGAGCATCTATATGAAGAAAGAAAGACATAGTCTGTAACCAATGCTCTTTAAGATTAACTCAATCATTCAGCAGAAATTTGTGTTGCAGTACAACTAGCAACTTGCAAGCGCATTACATAACTATTGAGGCCAGTATCTATCTAACCTCCCACTTCTTCATCCTTGCTCCCTCTAACATTAGTGGGAGTTTAAGGAACAAATTCTACGAGCACTATGGACTTCCATTGGAGTCGACTATGAAAGTACACCAGTCTTATTCTTCTTCTTGTCTCTTGTTTAGGAAAATTGGTACGTTATCTTCTGCAAGCCGGCATAATACCAGCGCAGTGAACTTGCACCCGAGAAAAAGAGACGCACGCCATGATGAATGACCTAGACTTGCGTTACTGTACCGGTCCAGTATATGCAGGTGGTGAAGCTCTTACTTTTCTATTACGGGTGGCACTGAGAATACTCTGTTACAAGGGCTACTGCTTAATTAATTTAACTTTCACCCTACAGTGCAAATGAGTACTAGAAATGGAAAAATGAAGAAGATAAATAATCTGATTATCTATCACTTCACCTGGGATGTTTTTGCTTACATATGGGATGACTTTAGGTGCTTTGCTTTTTATTGAGTGACCAGTGATACATCCACACATGAATGACTGAGTACTACTAAACTTATTAAGAGAGGTAGGGAGTGGCCACCGTAATAACCGGATCTATGCTGTGCTTGCAATACAAACTACTGCTACTATTGATGGTAGTATTTGGACAAAATTACAACTTCTTTTCCTTGCCTTTCCTACACTGGAACGGACGTGCGGGTGCAGTGTTACATGCTCTTCAAAGTTACACTTAGTTCATCCACTGACCGTCTACTCTCTCTAGATCATGGGTACTCACAAACTTTCTCTCAGGGGCTAAATTTACAGTGTAGTTTGTGGCCGAGGGCCGCACTGGTGGGGGCGGAGTCAGAGGGGGCGGGGCTAAAGCAAAACAAAAACTTGTGACCATGAGGTTGCACACAGGTCCCTGCAGCAGATGCCTTCATCCACTGAGCCACCAGACCCAGCATTTACATACATCTCTCTCCCTCCTGCTCTCCCTCCTGCCCTCCCTCTCCATCTCTCTCTCCCTCCTGCCCTACCTCTCCCTCCCCCTCTGTCATCTCACTGTGTGTGTGTCTGTCTGTGTCAGACTTCAGCCCGGGCTGAGACAGCTTCCTCAACGCGCACACACAGACAGCCACACCAAAGTACTTAACAGGTCTTTAAAAGACCATTAACATCTTATTGAGGCTTTGTTTGTCGTAGCGGCCCTGCATCTCCACCCTGACAATCACTGCTTGCCCGGCCCCACAGAGCAGAGGCTTTGTTCTATTTCACCTCTTTGTGGCCCTGCATCTCCACTCTGCTCTGTGGGGGCCGGGGGAGCAGTGATTGTCTGCAAGGTCTGCGCACCGCCAAGGAAGGCTGGCCGGGCCACCACCGGCCCGCAGGCCGTACTATGAGTACCCCTGCTCTAGATACACATATGCTATCTAAGTGTTAGATAGTAGCATGGTCCAGGTATATGGACACATACAGTTTCTGTGTCACCCCCCCAGGCTGTTGTCCTTCCACCAATCATTGCTTCATCATTCACCCAGCCATGCATCTCATATTCTTTCCTTCCCAGCCACGTCTTCAATCTCAATAAGTAAGGAATATATAAGAGCTTACCTCTGCCCGCCACCACCACCGTCTCAACTCTCACAGCCGGCACTGGAGCCGCCGCCTCCTCCCCTAAAGAATTGCCCTCCGCCTCCGTGTCGAGCACCACCACCTCCGCGTTGGCCCCGCCACCAGATGTTCCACCTACAAAGTACATTTAAGAATGTTAGAATAAACCATTCACTAGTATTTGGTCTAGGAATGAAGACATGTGAAAACAATGTAATGCAGCACTTTTTGGCACAACTGATGAAGGCTGGCTTTTTAACACGCACCATTTTTTTCCACACAGACAGAAGATGGACTTCTAACAACAAGATCAAGTTGAAACAAGGTGAGAACTCAGCTCGACCACAAGAAATGTCTTCAATTAATCGTCAGCACTAACCACTTTTCCATTCTCAGTTAAACGTGTCGTTTTTTTATTATGACTTCATTTTAATAAATGTGTTTACTTTTAATAAAGCTTTTAAACTTAAAGAGACTCTGTGTTTTTTGGTCCAGACTAGAGTGACTGAGCGAAAGGTTTTGCAATTTTTGCAAGCATGAGTCCGTGCCTCTGACACTTCTTGACTCTGACTCCGTACTCTTGAGCTACGTTGGATAATCATCATTGGGGATCAATCATCAATGAATTCGGGAGGTAAATGACTGTGCCACACTATGTAGTCAGTCAGTAAGGACATTGGGGGTTCAAAGTCTGTTATCACAGAGGTATGTGGAAACTCTAACAGCGCCTATTATAATTGATAAGCAATGCACTATTTATTGTCCATAGTTGTTTCTGCAGAAGAATTGTCCCCGCAACAGTAGTGGTATGGATTGTCCTCCTATCCAAACCAAAAGGTAGTATCTTATTCTTTCTTGGTGGTCATTCACATTTTATAGTTGGGAATTTCCAAAGCAGATAGAACACTTCAAAAGACATTATGGACAATCCCAGAGGACTGCACTAAGTTGATAGAGCTATTGCTGACTAGAATGGGAGTTTCGCCAACCGTGCAATCTTAGTTAGCTACACAGACAGACTAATAAGAATAATCTAGTAATACCACAGGGAGTCATAGTAGAGGCAGGATAAGAATTTAGATACAGTCTACAAGAAGATCAAAGACGATTTTGAAAAAATCAAATGAGGAACGCTAGGAAAAATAGGTACTAGTCTAAAATGAAAACTTACTGGGGCCAGCAAAGGAGCCCTCGCCTGCCCGATCCTGACCCTGTTCAACAGCATCCGCCGCCGCCTGCTGCTCCTGTGTCCCCTCGCCCCTGGGGGGAGCTGATGTACAACATGAAAGAAAGAACAGAAAACATGGATCATTGTTGCTTGTCAATGTCAACCAAATCAAACATTTCAAAACAACAATAACAAAATATTTCCGCGAAATTATATTGATTAGGGTTAGTTTTCATTGATTTGCGGACCTGCGACTTCGAAAGTCACGTAACTCTCTAAACAAAGTACTGAAAGGTTCACCTAGGACTGGCAGGCAGCAGTCCGCAGGCAAGACGCAAAGTGACAGACAAACTCCATTGTGATTTCAGTCAGATCAGTGACAACACTAACAGTTGCCTGCTACATAACCAGTCATTTAAATAGTCAAACTATCAATCCACCGCCACTATTTTTCTTATTGTCAGGGGTACAAAGGAAGGGGCAGATTTAAGCCCCTTGCGGCTCTTTTGCTCCGTTCTTGCGTGACTTTTGTGACGCAGCAGCTGAACAAAAGAGGCGCCAGGGTGCGGCGTATAATATTATAACAACGTGACGCATTTGGGAGATGCATCCCGTTATAAAGCCCTGCGCCATCAGGGGGCGTTCCGGCGCAAGGGAGGGCATTCCTGCGCTGGAGCACATCCTAAAAGTGGCTGAGGGAAATCTACAAAATTTCAATCAGTCACCTTTAGGACAATGATGCGTCACACAAACCCTGCACCTGCTTGAAGCAGACGTACGGCTTGACCCAGCATTGGGGAGATAGGGTACCCCAGAGCATTGCTGGAGCTGCGCCATCGTTGCGACGCAACTCCAGCAGTAAAGCTTCGGTGACGTTTTGGGCCCATGGTGCGCCACATTGCAAATACGGCGCACCATGTTTGGTGGTGGTAGCGGGCTGCACAATTACTGGCGCATCCCTGCTACTTTGCAGGGATGCGACGGTAATTGCAATTCTGCCCCTTAGGGGCATACTTACTTACGCGTTCTGGCGCATCTCCAGAGATGCGCCAGATCAAATGCGTCACGCAAAACTACCCTTGCAACACGGCAGATGCGCCTCATTTACAATGCGGCGTCCCTGGCGCAAGGGTAGGCACTTGCGTGACGCATCTCGTCACGTAAGAGCGGCGCATCGCTGGAGTCACGCCGCCAACGCAATGCAACTCCAGTAATGCTCAGGGCCACCCAATACTTAACATGCTGTGTCAGTCCTTACGCCTGCTTCAAGCAGGCATAAGGAATTGAATTGACGTAGCAGCGTCGCAGAAGTGCCTGCGTTAAATCTTGTAGATTTCACGCAGGCACTTTTGCGAGGTGCACAGCCGCCGGACTGCCCACCCTGCGTACTAGGAACACACCCATTGTGGCGCAGGCCCATGGCTTTATAACGTGACGCATCTCCCTAGATGCGTCACGCTGTAAATGACTCGCAGGGATGCGCCACGTTTACGCCGCTGTTGCGTCACGCAAGGCAACGTAAACGTGGCGCAAGGGGCTTGTAAATGTAATCTGCCCCCTAGTGTCTAGCATTACGCAGTTCTGTAAAGTACACTCATACATAATAGTTACTCAGGCCAATGAGACCACAAAATAGAAAACAAATAAGCATAGTAGCAACGCCACTGAGAAGGAGAGCAGTGCACCTGAAATGCACAGAAGATTTTGAAATATAATTTAACTACAATGTGATCGTCAGCAGCATTATTGGCTTGCTCCATGTAAAAAACAAATATTTGCAATACAACAACACAGAGCAGGAGAAAACATAGTAGTGAGTGATGAAATAGCTACTACTACTCACCAAGCCCGGGGATCTCCAAGCCGACCTGGTCCAGCAGGTCACGCTCCCGGTCCAGGAGGTCCATCCACCGGTGGGTGGCCTGGCTGTAGGTGCGCTGGACCCCGGAGAGTTGAGACATGGCCCAGCACACCTTCTGCCACCGCTTCCGGCGCTCCCGGATGTTGTAGCCACCGGCCGCGATCCTGCCGCCTCCCGCGATGGTCCTGGGCAGGCGGCGCTGGACGAAGTAGACCAGCGCGCCCACTTCCTCCGGGCTGAAGATCTCCCGTCGCGTCACCTGCTCCCCCCTCAATCGCCCGCATGCTGTCCTGGCACGGGGTCCAGGACTCCTCCTCCCCGCCTCCGCTGCGGCCCTCAAGTGCCTTGGCAGCTTCACGGCACCTGGCTTCACCATGGTCTGGGCAGGTAAGGTAGGAAGTAGAAAATTAAGAAAGAATAGGATAGGGAAGAAGAAAAGAAAAGAGTTTAAAAAAGTAGTTTAAAAGTAAACAAAAATAGCAGAAAAGACAAAAATATACAGCTAGGAAAAGAGAGGGATAGATAAGAAGCAAAATCGATAGAAAAAAAACTGAAAACAAGCAAAGGATGGCAAAGATAGCAAGAGGATAAACACCATGCCCAGACACAGGAAATGAATGAAAAACAAGATGGCCGCCCGTTCACGAGCGCAAAAGTAAGTTCGCACGCGATTTTCCTCGCGATCTCGTGCGAACTTGTACTCGCAATGCGCTTACTTCGCGAGATTATACATAGCGGCCGGAAATGGAAATATGTCATGCAAACAAAATGGCCGCGCCCATGCTCGACCTTGGGGTAAATTCGCGTGTTGCGCTGCAAGCGGCTCGCGAATACTGCAAAAAAACTCGCGAAATAACACGCCGCAAAAAAAATATAAAGCTCATTCGCACGAATTGGCGGCTTCTGCGGTCGGTTTCGCACGACGCCGAGCCTCGCAAATAGCGTGAAATTACCGAAAAACGATTTTTGCAAAAGCAAAACAAATGAGCAGGTGCAAAAGGTCAATCTCGTGATTTGTAACGATTCCCTGTTGTGCTTCCTGAGGCGGCCCTCCAGAATTCGGTTGCCTGCTTGCAACTATTGTGTGACCTTGCTCTGACCTTAACTGTATGCCACAAAGGTCCTGATTTACAGCTAAGGGAGCAGAAAAGCAGGTGCCAGGCTGGAACTTCAAATTCAGTGACACATTAATTAGCCCCTAATTCATTATTGTCAGTTGGGGCAGGGCAGGTGTTTTTAATAAACTAACCCCAAATTAATTCATGTCAGTTGAAGCAGGGCAGGTGTGCCTGCTTTTCCCCCCCATCTTCTACAGTGATGATGAACCAGAGGGTGGCATTGATGTAACAGAGGGTGGCATGGGTCAAAGAGAGGGTGGCAGTGGTGAAACAGATGGTGCTGGGAGGCTGTGATGATGAACCAGACGTAGAAACAACATAGTCGCGACCGTTGCGAGCCGACAAGTAAGTTCGCAATTGCGAACTAGTACCAAATCCTCGGAACTGGCAGAAACACTTGCGAACACAAAAAAAAAATCCGCGAATTTGTGGGAATTCGCGGATTTTGCGGATTGCGAGTTCGCAAATTCGCTAAATTCGCGAACGCCAGATTCACAAAATTCGCCCATGCTTAGTAGCTACATGAGTGTCTAGAGAATCAGTATGAGTGTCTGTATGGATTGGTGGGGGTATTACTTAGCGCACAGATGCATGATGACTGCCTCACTGTTTGTGTGTGTTTTGAAGACATCATGTGTCCAGGACTCTAGGGGTGGATAAGTATGTGTATGGGTGTGTTAGTGAGTGAATTCTGCCTCAATCGTGTCTTTATGAGTAAGTACATATGTTTTAAACTAGTATATGTGAGTATTGGTGTATATAAGTAAGGATATATGACAGTGACAGATTGGAAGAGTTCCTGTTTAAATAAGTATGTGTTTCTATAACTGATTGTTTAAGAGAGTAAGTATATGTAACTTTCTGTAGAAATAAGTGTAGTGGTGTGTGTAGAGCTGTATATGCACGTAAATGGATGTTTGATAGTTTATTTGCATGTGTGAGTATAAGTGTGAATAAGTCTATGTGTAAGTGTAGGTGTGTAACAGGATGTATAGGTGTATGAGTACATATGATGAGTGAGTACATGTATGAGTAACTATATAGAACTATTGGTGAATGAGTGGATGTGTATGTAGATTTTGGAATTAATGAATAGATTGTTCTAACTGGTATTGGTATATCAATTTAAAAAAAATTGTAAGTTCTATTTTTGAATGTGTGTATCAAAGGTTATATTGGGGTGAGAGGAGGTCTGCCACTCTTTCACAAGGATGATGTCATGAGTGATGTCATGAGTGATATCACTGATCATGTCATGAGTGATGTAATATGTGACGTCATCAGGAGTGCATTGCGGGCGCGCGAGTTATAGTTAGCTGAACTAACTATAACAGGGAAATTTCAATGGTTTTGTATGAGTGAAATGTTGAGCTAACAATAACATTTGTGAAACCTATAATTTTTTCAGTGAATTTGCAAGGTTTTTTAAATGCTAATTCCTAACTATAACAAGGCTGAAACCTATGGTTTTTTCAGTGAATTTCAAAGGTTTTGTAAATGATCATTTTTAAATGTATTAATTGTTATATTTTTTATACTAATTTACTACATTGTTTTAAAGTATTTATTTTTAGAAATTTTATTTTACATTACAATTTTTAATATGAATTGAAAAAAAATGTTTTTACAAATATTGAAATTGTAATATATATATTTTTATTTAATATATTTTTAATTTATATATATTTTATGTAGCAGGCAATGATATCCTATGGAAGGAAATTCAAGTTACTGGTAAGTACAGTTACATTTACTTTTCAGGAATAGTAGTGAGCTGAAAGATGCAGCACTGAGGAATCTCCTGATAGCAGGTGAGTAAATTGGATTTCGTAGTTCGACTGATTTTTGAGGAATTATTTTAAGTTTCAAAACTCCACACTTGGAAAAATTTCATAGTGAAACCAGTCACTGTTAGCCTATGGAAGGAAATTCAAGTTACTGTAAGTATGGTTAGAATTACTTTTCAGGATCAGTAGTGCGCTCAAAAATGCAGCACTGACATTTCTTGTGATAACAGGTGAGTAAATCGGAATTCGTAGTTAGGCTGATTTTACAGGAATATTTTTCTCAATAGTGAAGGAAGAGGACCGGGTCTGAGGTAACATGTTTGCAAACACGCCCTGTGGCGCGTTTTAGATTGGGGAATTAATTCCTCTTCAATCCTGAGGTCCCCTGTGAGCCAACTAGCCCACCTGGTACCTCCAGTATGCGCCAGGCAGCTGTGTTGCAGAGAGGTGTTCAGAGGAATTGCCCCCTTTTTACAACGCACTGCAACACAGCTCCGTGGCACTTACTGGAGATACCTGTTGGACTAGTTGCCCCCTAGGGGGCCTCTGGATTGAAGAGGAATTAATTTCCCAACTGCAAACATGCCACAGGCATGTTTCCACTCACAGCACCTCAAGACCCGCCCCTTACCTTCACCACTGTGCAAAGTTGGGGGATTAAGTCCCCTTGCAAACTGGGGGACCCTGGGGGCCAACTAACCCACCAGGAACCTCCAGTAGGTGCCAGGGGGCTGCGTTGCAGAAAGGTGTAAAAGGGGAGTGGCCTAATTACACCTCTCTTCAACGCATCCCCCTGGCGCGTTTGCAGAGGGGGGACTAATTCCCCTTGCATACTGGAGGTCCCTGGGGGCCAACTCGCCCACCAGGAACCTCCAGTTTGCGCCTGGGGGCTGCCTTGCAGAGAGGTGAAATGAGGCCACGCCCCTTTTTACACCTCTCTGCAATGTAGCCCCCTGTCACGTTTGCAGAAGGGGAACTAATTCCCCTTGAGTACTGGGGGTCCCTGGAGGCCAAGTAGCCCACCAGTAACCTCCAGTATGCGCCAGGGGGCTGCATTGCAGAAAGGTGTAATGAGGCCGCGCCTCTTTTTACACCTCTCTGCAACGCAGACCCCTGGCGCGTTTGCATAGGGGGAACTAATTCCCCTTGCATGCTGGAGGTCCCTGGGGGTCAAATAGCCCACCAGGAACCTCCCGTATGCGCTAAGGGGCTGCATTGCAGAGAGGTGTAATGCGGCAACGCCCCTTTTTACACCTCTCTGCAATGCAGCCCCCTGGCGCGTTTGCATAAGGGGAACTAATTCCCCTTGCATACTGGAGGTCCCTGGGGGCCAACTAGCCCACCAGGAACCTCCAGTATGCGCTCGGGAAGGTACAGAGTACAGTACAGAGTAAAGTACATAGTAGAGTACTTCATACCCCGCGATTTAAAAAAAAAAAAATTGGGGGGCCTTGGGGGTCCTTGTGGGACGCCCTGAGCAGGCCTAGGGGATCAGGGTATTTCTACCCTGCCCCCTTTGCATGTTTCGCACGTTTGTTTCACTGCTTTCTTGTGCCTCAGTAGAAAGATGGCTGCCAACACTTCCTGGTTTGGAGTGTTGAGAGACAGTTGACAGCCAATGGCCATGCAGCTTGTGCTCAGGAAGGTATAGAGTACAGTACAGTGTACAGTACAGAGACACCACGTTTCTGGGAAAGAGCACAAGCACTTTAGCACTGGTCAGCAGATGTAAATTGTGCAGAATCCGAATTCCAGCAAAAACAGTGAGGGTCATT
>NW_028244707.1:0-32579 GCF_964263255.1 Lissotriton vulgaris
GAAAAAGTAATAACTCACATCCAACCGTCATTTAAAGTCAAAAGATTAAATGTTAAAATTTCATCAATATTGACCATTTTTTCAACGTTCGACTGGTCCGGGGTCATCCTTTTTCATCAGAAAATGGATTTTTTGGACTCTACCAAAAATGATTCAAAATGTCATTTGGATCGGGCCTCATGTTGAATAACCACTTTTTAAACCCTCACAGTGACCAAAACTGCCATTTTTACAGAGTTTTGCTTACTCAAAATCTTCAATTTTGACCAATTTCAGGCACAGAAATGACTTTAAACACACTTATTTTAGTTGAAAAAGTAATAACTCACATCCAACCGTCATTTAAAGTCAAAAGATTAAATGTTAAAATTTCATCAATATTGACCATTTTTTCAACGTTCGACTGGTCCGGGGGTCATCGTTTTTCATCAGAAAATTGATTTTTTGGACTCTACCAAAAATGATTCAACATGTCATTTGGATCAGGCCTCATGTTGAATAACCACTTTTTAAACCCTCACAGTGACCAAAACTGCCATTTTTACAGTTTTGCTTACTCAAAATCTTCAATTTTGACCAATTTCAGGCACAGAAATTACTTTAAACACACTTATTTTAGTTGAAAAAGTAATAACTCACATCCAACCGTCATTTAAAGTCAAAAGATTAAATGTTAAAATTTCATCAATATTGACCATTTTTTCAACGTTCGACTGGTCCGGGGTCATCGTTTTTCATCAGAAAATTGATTTTTTGGACTCTACCAAAAATGATTCAAAATGTCATTTGGATCGGGCCTCATGTTGAATAACCACTTTTTAAACCCTCACAGTGACCAAAATTGCCATTTTTACAGAGTTTTGCTTACTCAAAATCTTCAATTTTGACCAATTTCAGGCACAGAAATGACTTTAAACACACTTATTTTAGTTGAAAAAGTAATAACTCACATCCAACCGTCATTTAAAGTCAAAAGATTAAATGTTAAAATTTCATCAATATTGACCATTTTTTCAACGTTCGACTGGTCCGGGGTCATCGTTTTTCATCAGAAAATTGATTTTTTGGACTCTACCAAAAATGATTCAAAATGTCATTTGGATCGGGCCTCATGTTGAATAACCACTTTTTAAACCCTCACAGTGACCAAAACTGCCATTTTTACAGAGTTTTGCTTACTCAAAATCTTCAATTTTGACCAATTTCAGGCACAGAAATGACTTTAAACACACTTATTTTAGTTGAAAAAGTAATAACTCACATCCAACCGTCATTTAAAGTCAAAAGATTAAATGTTAAAATTTCATCAATATTGACCATTTTTTCAACGTTCGACTGGTCCGGGGTCATCGTTTTTCATCAGAAAATGGATTTTTTGGACTCTACCATAAATGATTCAAAATGTCATTTGGATCGGGCCTCATGTTGAATAACCACTTTTTAAACCCTCACAGTGACCAAAACTGCCATTTTTACAGAGTTTTGCTTACTCAAAATCTTCGATTTTGACCAATTTCAGGCACAGAAATGACTTTAAACACACTTATTTTAGTTGAAAAAGTAATAACTCACATCCAACCGTCATTTAAAGTCAAAAGATTAAATGTTAAAATTTCATCAATATTGACCATTTTTTCAACGTTCGACTGGTCCGGGGTCATCGTTTTTCATCAGAAAATTGATTTTTTGGACTCTACCAAAAATGATTCAAAATGTCATTTTGATCGGGCCTCATGTTGAATAACCACTTTTTAAACCCTCACAGTGACCAAAACTGCCATTTTTACAGAGTTTTGCTTACTCAAAATCTTCAATTTTGACCAATTTCAGGCACAGAAATGACTTTAAACACACTTATTTTAGTTGAAAAAGTAATAACTCACATCCAACCGTCATTTAAAGTCAAAAGATTAAATGTTAAAATTTCATCAATATTGACCATTTTTTCAACGTTCGACTGGTCTGGGGTCATCGTTTTTCATCAGAAAATTGATTTTTTGGACTCTACCAAAAATGATTCAAAATGTCATTTGGATCGGGCCTCATGTTGAATAACCACTTTTTAAACCCTCACAGTGACCAAAACAGCCATTTTTACAGAGTTTTGCTTACTCAAAATCTTCAATTTTGACCAATTTCAGGCACAGAAATGACTTTAAACACACTTATTTTAGTTGAAAAAGTAATAACTCACATCCAACCGTCATTTAAAGTCAAAAGATTAAATGTTAAAATTTCATCAATATTGACCATTTTTTCAACGTTCGACTAGTCCGGGGTCATCGTTTTTCATCAGAAAATTGATTTTTTGGACTCTACCAAAAATGATTCAAAATGTCATTTGGATCGGGCCTCATGTTGAATAACCACTTTTTAAACCCTCACAGTGACCAAAACTGCCATTTTTACAGAGTTTTGCTTACTCAAAATCTTCAATTTTGACCAATTTCAGGCACAGAAATGACTTTAAACACACTTATTTTAGTTGAAAAAGTAATAACTCACATCCAACCGTCATTTAAAGTCAAAAGATTAAATGTTAAAATTTCATCAATATTGACCATTTTTTCAACGTTCGACTGGTCCGGGGTCATCGTTTTTCATCAGAAAATTGATTTTTTGGACTCTACCAAAAATGATTCAAAATGTCATTTGGATCGGGCCTCATGTTGAATAACCACTTTTTAAACCCTCACAGTGACCAAAACTGCCATTTTTACAGAGTTTTGCTTACTCAAAATCTTCAATTTTGCCCAATTTCAGGCACAGAAATGACTTTAAACACACTTATTTTAGTTGAAAAAGTAATAACTCACATCCAACCGTCATTTAAAGTCAAAAGATTAAATGTTAAAATTTCATCAATATTGACCATTTTTTCAACGGTCGACTGGTCCGGGGTCATCGTTTTTCATCAGAAAATTGATTTTTTGGACTCTACCAAAAATGATTCAAAATGTCATTTGGATCGGGCCTCATGTTGAATAACCACTTTTTAAACCCTCACAGTGACCAAAACTGCAATTTTTACAGAGTTTTGCTTACTCAAAATCTTCAATTTTGACCAATTTCAGGCACAGAAATGACTTTAAACACACTTATTTTAGTTGAAAAAGTAATAACTCACATCCAACCGTCATTTAAAGTCAAAAGATTAAATGTTAAAATTTCATCAATATTGACCATTTTTTCAACGTTCGACTGGTCCGGGGTCATCGTTTTTCATCAGAAAATTGATTTTTTGGACTCTACCAAAAATGATTCAAAATGTCATTTGGATCGGGCCTCATGTTGAATAACCACTTTTTAAACCCTCACAGTGACCAAAACTGCCATTTTTACAGAGTTTTGCTTACTCAAAATCTTCAATTTTGCCCAATTTCAGGCACAGAAATGACTTTAAACACACTTATTTTAGTTGAAAAAGTAATAACTCACATCCAACCGTCATTTAAAGTCAAAAGATTAAATGTTAAAATTTCATCAATATTGACCATTTTTTCAACGTTCGACTGGTCCGGGGTCATCGTTTTTCATCAGAAAATTGATTTTTTGGACTCTACCAAAAATGATTCAAAATGTCATTTGGATCGGGCCTCATGTTGAATAACCACTTTTTAAACCCTCACAGTGACCAAAACTGCAATTTTTACAGAGTTTTGCTTACTCAAAATCTTCAATTTTGACCAATTTCAGGCACAGAAATGACTTTAAACACACTTATTTTAGTTGAAAAAGTAATAACTCACATCCAACCGTCATTTAAAGTCAATAGATTAAATGTTAAAATTTCATCAATATTGACCATTTTTTCAACGTTCGACTGGTCCGGGGTCATCGTTTTTCATCAGAAAATTGATTTTTTGGACTCTACCAAAAATGATTCAAAATGTCATTTTGATCGGGCCTCATGTTGAATAACCACTTTTTAAACCCTCACAGTGACCAAAACTGCCATTTTTACAGAGTTTTGCTTACTCAAAATCTTCAATTTTGACCAATTTCAGGCACAGAAATGACTTTAAACACACTTATTTTAGTTGAAAAAGTAATAACTCACATCCAACCGTCATTTAAAGTCAAAAGATTAAATGTTAAAATTTCATCAATATTGACCATTTTTTCAACGTTCGACTGGTCCGGGGTCATCGTTTTTCATCAGAAAATGGATTTTTTGGACTCTACCAAAAATGATTCAAAATGTCATTTGGATCGGGCCTCATGTTGAATAACCACTTTTTAAACCCTCACAGTGACCAAAACTGCCATTTTTACAGAGTTTTGCTTACTCAAAATCTTCAATTTTGACCAATTTCAGGCACAGAAATGACTTTAAACACACTTATTTTAGTTGAAAAAGTAATAACTCACATCCAACCGTCATTTAAAGTCAAAAGATTAAATGTTAAAATTTCATCAATATTGACCATTTTTTCAACGTTCGACTGGTCCGGGGTCATCGTTTTTCATCAGAAAATTGATTTTTTGGACTCTACCAAAAATGATTCAACATGTCATTTGGATCAGGCCTCATGTTGAATAACCACTTTTTAAACCCTCACAGTGACCAAAACTGCCATTTTTACAGTTTTGCTTACTCAAAATCTTCAATTTTGACCAATTTCAGGCACAGAAATTACTTTAAACACACTTATTTTAGTTGAAAAAGTAATAACTCACATCCAACCGTCATTTAAAGTCAAAAGATTAAATGTTAAAATTTCATCAATATTGACCATTTTTTCAACGTTCGACTGGTCCGGGGTCATCGTTTTTCATCAGAAAATTGATTTTTTGGACTCTACCAAAAATGATTCAAAATGTCATTTGGATCGGGCCTCATGTTGAATAACCACTTTTTAAACCCTCACAGTGACCAAAATTGCCATTTTTACAGAGTTTTGCTTACTCAAAATCTTCAATTTTGACCAATTTCAGGCACAGAAATGACTTTAAACACACTTATTTTAGTTGAAAAAGTAATAACTCACATCCAACCGTCATTTAAAGTCAAAAGATTAAATGTTAAAATTTCATCAATATTGACCATTTTTTCAACGTTCGACTGGTCCGGGGTCATCGTTTTTCATCAGAAAATTGATTTTTTGGACTCTACCAAAAATGATTCAAAATGTCATTTGGATCGGGCCTCATGTTGAATAACCACTTTTTAAACCCTCACAGTGACCAAAACTGCCATTTTTACAGTTTTGCTTACTCAAAATCTTCAATTTTGACCAATTTCAGGCACAGAAATGACTTTAAACACACTTATTTTAGTTGAAAAAGTAATAACTCACATCCAACCGTCATTTAAAGTCAAAAGATTAAATATTAAAATTTCATCAATATTGACCATTTTTTCAACGTTCGACTGGTCCGGGGTCATCGTTTTTCATCAGAAAATTGATTTTTTGGACTCTACCAAAAATGATTCAAAATGTCATTAGGATCGGGCCTCATGTTGAATAACCACTTTTTAAACCCTCACAGTGACCAAAATTGCCATTTTTACAGAGTTTTGCTTACTCAAAATCTTCAATTTTGACCAACTTCAGGCACAGAAATGACTTTAAACACACTTATTTTAGTTGAAAAAGAAATAACTCACATCCAACCGTCATTTAAAGTCAAAAGATTAAATGTTAAAATTTCATCAATATTGACCATTTTTTCAACGTTCGACTGGTTCGGGGTCATCGTTTTTCATCAGAAAATTGATTTTTTGGACTCTACCAAAAATGATTCAAAATGTCATTTTGATCGGGCCTCATGTTGAATAACCACTTTTTAAACCCTCACAGTGACCAAAACTGCCATTTTTACAGAGTTTTGCTTACTCAAAATCTTCAATTTTGACCAATTTCAGGCACAGAAATGACTTTAAACACACTTATTTTAGTTGAAAAAGAAATAACTCACATCCAACCGTCATTTAAAGTCAAAAGATTAAATGTTAAAATTTCATCAATATTGACCATTTTTTCAACGTTCGACTGGTCCGGGGTCATCGTGTTTCATCAGAAAATGGATTTTTTGGACTCTACCAAAAATGATTCAAAATGTCATTTGGATCGGGCCTCATGTTGAATAACCACTTTTTAAACCCTCACAGTGACCAAAACTGCCATTTTTACAGAGTTTTGCTTACTCAAAATCTTCAATTTTGACCAATTTCAGGCACAGAAATGACTTTAAACACACTTATTTTAGTTGAAAAAGTAATAACTCACATCCAACCGTCATTTAAAGTCAAAAGATTAAATGTTAAAATTTCATCAATATTGACCATTTTTTCAACGTTCGACTGGTCCGGGGTCATCCTTTTTCATCAGAAAATTGATTTTTTGGACTCTACCAAAAATGATTCAAAATGTCATTTTGATCGGGCCTCATGTTGAATAACCACTTTTTAAACCCTCACAGTGACCAAAACTGCTATTTTTACAGAGTTTTGCTTACTCAAAATCTTCAATTTTGACCAATTTCAGGCACAGAAATTACTTTAAACACACTTATTTTAGTTGAAAAAGTAATAACTCACATCCAACCGTCATTTAAAGTCAAAAGATTAAATGTTAAAATTTCATCAATATTGACCATTTTTTCAACGTTCGACTGGTCCGGGGTCATCGTTTTTCATCAGAAAATTGATTTTTTGGACTCTACCAAAAATGATTCAAAATGTCATTTGGATCGGGCCTCATGTTGAATAACCACTTTTTAAACCCTCACAGTGACCAAAATTGCCATTTTTACAGAGTTTTGCTTACTCAAAATCTTCAATTTTGACCAATTTCAGGCACAGAAATGACTTTAAACACACTTATTTTAGTTGAAAAAGTAATAACTCACATCCAACCGTCATTTAAAGTCAAAAGATTAAATGTTAAAATTTCATCAATATTGACCATTTTTTCAACGTTCGACTGGTCCGGGGTCATCGTTTTTCATCAGAAAATTGATTTTTTGAACTCTACCAAAAATGATTCAAAATGTCATTTTGATCGGGCCTCATGTTGAATAACCACTTTTTAAACCCTCACAGTGACCAAAACTGCCATTTTTACAGAGTTTTGCTTACTCAAAATCTTCAATTTTGACCAATTTCAGGCACAGAAATGACTTTAAACACACTTATTTTAGTTGAAAAAGTAATAACTCACATCCAACCGTCATTTAAAGTCAAAAGATTAAATGTTAAAATTTCATCAATATTGACCATTTTTTCAACGTTCGACTGGTCCGGGGTCATCCTTTTTCATCAGAAAATGGATTTTTTGGACTCTACCAAAAATGATTCAAAATGTCATTTGGATCGGGCCTCATGTTGAATAACCACTTTTTAAACCCTCACAGTGACCAAAACTGCCATTTTTACAGAGTTTTGCTTACTCAAAATCTTCAATTTTGACCAATTTCAGGCACAGAAATGACTTTAAACACACTTATTTTAGTTGAAAAAGTAATAACTCACATCCAACCGTCATTTAAAGTCAAAAGATTAAATGTTAAAATTTCATCAATATTGACCATTTTTTCAACGTTCGACTGGTCCGGGGTCATCGTTTTTCATCAGAAAATTGATTTTTTGGACTCTACCAAAAATGATTCAACATGTCATTTGGATCAGGCCTCATGTTGAATAACCACTTTTTAAACCCTCACAGTGACCAAAACTGCCATTTTTACAGTTTTGCTTACTCAAAATCTTCAATTTTGACCAATTTCAGGCACAGAAATTACTTTAAACACACTTATTTTAGTTGAAAAAGTAATAACTCACATCCAACCGTCATTTAAAGTCAAAAGATTAAATGTTAAAATTTCATCAATATTGACCATTTTTTCAACGTTCGACTGGTCCGGGGTCATCGTTTTTCATCAGAAAATTGATTTTTTGGACTCTACCAAAAATGATTCAAAATGTCATTTGGATCGGGCCTCATGTTGAATAACCACTTTTTAAACCCTCACAGTGACCAAAATTGCCATTTTTACAGAGTTTTGCTTACTCAAAATCTTCAATTTTGACCAATTTCAGGCACAGAAATGACTTTAAACACACTTATTTTAGTTGAAAAAGTAATAACTCACATCCAACCGTCATTTAAAGTCAAAAGATTAAATGTTAAAATTTCATCAATATTGACCATTTTTTCAACGTTCGACTGGTCCGGGGTCATCGTTTTTCATCAGAAAATTGATTTTTTGGACTCTACCAAAAATGATTCAAAATGTCATTTGGATCGGGCCTCATGTTGAATAACCACTTTTTAAACCCTCACAGTGACCAAAACTGCCATTTTTACAGAGTTTTGCTTACTCAAAATCTTCAATTTTGACCAATTTCAGGCACAGAAATGACTTTAAACACACTTATTTTAGTTGAAAAAGTAATAACTCACATCCAACCGTCATTTAAAGTCAAAAGATTAAATGTTAAAATTTCATCAATATTGACCATTTTTTCAACGTTCGACTGGTCCGGGGTCATCGTTTTTCATCAGAAAATGGATTTTTTGGACTCTACCATAAATGATTCAAAATGTCATTTGGATCGGGCCTCATGTTGAATAACCACTTTTTAAACCCTCACAGTGACCAAAACTGCCATTTTTACAGAGTTTTGCTTACTCAAAATCTTCGATTTTGACCAATTTCAGGCACAGAAATGACTTTAAACACACTTATTTTAGTTGAAAAAGTAATAACTCACATCCAACCGTCATTTAAAGTCAAAAGATTAAATGTTAAAATTTCATCAATATTGACCATTTTTTCAACGTTCGACTGGTCCGGGGTCATCGTTTTTCATCAGAAAATTGATTTTTTGGACTCTACCAAAAATGATTCAAAATGTCATTTTGATCGGGCCTCATGTTGAATAACCACTTTTTAAACCCTCACAGTGACCAAAACTGCCATTTTTACAGAGTTTTGCTTACTCAAAATCTTCAATTTTGACCAATTTCAGGCACAGAAATGACTTTAAACACACTTATTTTAGTTGAAAAAGTAATAACTCACATCCAACCGTCATTTAAAGTCAAAAGATTAAATGTTAAAATTTCATCAATATTGACCATTTTTTCAACGTTCGACTGGTCTGGGGTCATCGTTTTTCATCAGAAAATTGATTTTTTGGACTCTACCAAAAATGATTCAAAATGTCATTTGGATCGGGCCTCATGTTGAATAACCACTTTTTAAACCCTCACAGTGACCAAAACAGCCATTTTTACAGAGTTTTGCTTACTCAAAATCTTCAATTTTGACCAATTTCAGGCACAGAAATGACTTTAAACACACTTATTTTAGTTGAAAAAGTAATAACTCACATCCAACCGTCATTTAAAGTCAAAAGATTAAATGTTAAAATTTCATCAATATTGACCATTTTTTCAACGTTCGACTGGTCCGGGGTCATCGTTTTTCATCAGAAAATTGATTTTTTGGACTCTACCAAAAATGATTCAAAATGTCATTTGGATCGGGCCTCATGTTGAATAACCACTTTTTAAACCCTCACAGTGACCAAAACTGCCATTTTTACAGAGTTTTGCTTACTCAAAATCTTCAATTTTGACCAATTTCAGGCACAGAAATGACTTTAAACACACTTATTTTAGTTGAAAAAGAAATAACTCACATCCAACCGTCATTTAAAGTCAAAAGATTAAATGTTAAAATTTCATCAATATTGACCATTTTTTCAACGTTCGACTGGTCCGGGGTCATCGTGTTTCATCAGAAAATGGATTTTTTGGACTCTACCAAAAATGATTCAAAATGTCATTTGGATCGGGCCTCATGTTGAATAACCACTTTTTAAACCCTCACAGTGACCAAAACTGCCATTTTTACAGAGTTTTGCTTACTCAAAATCTTCAATTTTGACCAATTTCAGGCACAGAAATGACTTTAAACACACTTATTTTAGTTGAAAAAGTAATAACTCACATCTAACCGTCATTTAAAGTCAAAAGATTAAATGTTAAAATTTCATCAATATTGACCATTTTTTCAACGTTCGACTGGTCCGGGGTCATCCTTTTTCATCAGAAAATTGATTTTTTGGACTCTACCAAAAATGATTCAAAATGTCATTTTGATCGGGCCTCATGTTGAATAACCACTTTTTAAACCCTCACAGTGACCAAAACTGCTATTTTTACAGAGTTTTGCTTACTCAAAATCTTCAATTTTGACCAATTTCAGGCACAGAAATTACTTTAAACACACTTATTTTAGTTGAAAAAGTAATAACTCACATCCAACCGTCATTTAAAGTCAAAAGATTAAATGTTAAAATTTCATCAATATTGACCATTTTTTCAACGTTCGACTGGTCCGGGGTCATCGTTTTTCATCAGAAAATTGATTTTTTGGACTCTACCAAAAATGATTCAAAATGTCATTTGGATCGGGCCTCATGTTGAATAACCACTTTTTAAACCCTCACAGTGACCAAAATTGCCATTTTTACAGAGTTTTGCTTACTCAAAATCTTCAATTTTGACCAATTTCAGGCACAGAAATGACTTTAAACACACTTATTTTAGTTGAAAAAGTAATAACTCACATCCAACCGTCATTTAAAGTCAAAAGATTAAATGTTAAAATTTCATCAATATTGACCATTTTTTCAACGTTCGACTGGTCCGGGGTCATCGTTTTTCATCAGAAAATTGATTTTTTGAACTCTACCAAAAATGATTCAAAATGTCATTTTGATCGGGCCTCATGTTGAATAACCACTTTTTAAACCCTCACAGTGACCAAAACTGCCATTTTTACAGAGTTTTGCTTACTCAAAATCTTCAATTTTGACCAATTTCAGGCACAGAAATGACTTTAAACACACTTATTTTAGTTGAAAAAGTAATAACTCACATCCAACCGTCATTTAAAGTCAAAAGATTAAATGTTAAAATTTCATCAATATTGACCATTTTTTCAACGTTCGACTGGTCCGGGGTCATCCTTTTTCATCAGAAAATGGATTTTTTGGACTCTACCAAAAATGATTCAAAATGTCATTTGGATCGGGCCTCATGTTGAATAACCACTTTTTAAACCCTCACAGTGACCAAAACTGCCATTTTTACAGAGTTTTGCTTACTCAAAATCTTCAATTTTGACCAATTTCAGGCACAGAAATGACTTTAAACACACTTATTTTAGTTGAAAAAGTAATAACTCACATCCAACCGTCATTTAAAGTCAAAAGATTAAATGTTAAAATTTCATCAATATTGACCATTTTTTCAACGTTCGACTGGTCCGGGGTCATCGTTTTTCATCAGAAAATTGATTTTTTGGACTCTACCAAAAATGATTCAACATGTCATTTGGATCAGGCCTCATGTTGAATAACCACTTTTTAAACCCTCACAGTGACCAAAACTGCCATTTTTACAGTTTTGCTTACTCAAAATCTTCAATTTTGACCAATTTCAGGCACAGAAATTACTTTAAACACACTTATTTTAGTTGAAAAAGTAATAACTCACATCCAACCGTCATTTAAAGTCAAAAGATTAAATGTTAAAATTTCATCAATATTGACCATTTTTTCAACGTTCGACTGGTCCGGGGTCATCGTTTTTCATCAGAAAATTGATTTTTTGGACTCTACCAAAAATGATTCAAAATGTCATTTGGATCGGGCCTCATGTTGAATAACCACTTTTTAAACCCTCACAGTGACCAAAATTGCCATTTTTACAGAGTTTTGCTTACTCAAAATCTTCAATTTTGACCAATTTCAGGCACAGAAATGACTTTAAACACACTTATTTTAGTTGAAAAAGTAATAACTCACATCCAACCGTCATTTAAAGTCAAAAGATTAAATGTTAAAATTTCATCAATATTGACCATTTTTTCAACGTTCGACTGGTCCGGGGTCATCGTTTTTCATCAGAAAATTGATTTTTTGGACTCTACCAAAAATGATTCAAAATGTCATTTGGATCGGGCCTCATGTTGAATAACCACTTTTTAAACCCTCACAGTGACCAAAACTGCCATTTTTACAGAGTTTTGCTTACTCAAAATCTTCAATTTTGACCAATTTCAGGCACAGAAATGACTTTAAACACACTTATTTTAGTTGAAAAAGTAATAACTCACATCCAACCGTCATTTAAAGTCAAAAGATTAAATGTTAAAATTTCATCAATATTGACAATTTTTTCAACGTTCGACTGGTCCGGGGTCATCGTTTTTCATCAGAAAATGGATTTTTTGGACTCTACCATAAATGATTCAAAATGTCATTTGGATCGGGCCTCATGTTGAATAACCACTTTTTAAACCCTCACAGTGACCAAAACTGCCATTTTTACAGAGTTTTGCTTACTCAAAATCTTCGATTTTGACCAATTTCAGGCACAGAAATGACTTTAAACACACTTATTTTAGTTGAAAAAGTAATAACTCACATCCAACCGTCATTTAAAGTCAAAAGATTAAATGTTAAAATTTCATCAATATTGACCATTTTTTCAACGTTCGACTGGTCCGGGGTCATCGTTTTTCATCAGAAAATTGATTTTTTGGACTCTACCAAAAATGATTCAAAATGTCATTTTGATCGGGCCTCATGTTGAATAACCACTTTTTAAACCCTCACAGTGACCAAAACTGCCATTTTTACAGAGTTTTGCTTACTCAAAATCTTCAATTTTGACCAATTTCAGGCACAGAAATGACTTTAAACACACTTATTTTAGTTGAAAAAGTAATAACTCACATCCAACCGTCATTTAAAGTCAAAAGATTAAATGTTAAAATTTCATCAATATTGACCATTTTTTCAACGTTCGACTGGTCTGGGGTCATCGTTTTTCATCAGAAAATTGATTTTTTGGACTCTACCAAAAATGATTCAAAATGTCATTTGGATCGGGCCTCATGTTGAATAACCACTTTTTAAACCCTCACAGTGACCAAAACAGCCATTTTTACAGAGTTTTGCTTACTCAAAATCTTCAATTTTGACCAATTTCAGGCACAGAAATGACTTTAAACACACTTATTTTAGTTGAAAAAGTAATAACTCACATCCAACCGTCATTTAAAGTCAAAAGATTAAATGTTAAAATTTCATCAATATTGACCATTTTTTCAACGTTCGACTGGTCCGGGGTCATCGTTTTTCATCAGAAAATTGATTTTTTGGACTCTACCAAAAATGATTCAAAATGTCATTTGGATCGGGCCTCATGTTGAATAACCACTTTTTAAACCCTCACAGTGACCAAAACTGCCATTTTTACAGAGTTTTGCTTACTCAAAATCTTCAATTTTGACCAATTTCAGGCACAGAAATGACTTTAAACACACTTATTTTAGTTGAAAAAGTAATAACTCACATCCAACCGTCATTTAAAGTCAAAAGATTAAATGTTAAAATTTCATCAATATTGACCATTTTTTCAACGTTCGACTGGTCCGGGGTCATCGTTTTTCATCAGAAAATTGATTTTTTGGACTCTACCAAAAATGATTCAAAATGTCATTTGGATCGGGCCTCATGTTGAATAACCACTTTTTAAACCCTCACAGTGACCAAAACTGCCATTTTTACAGAGTTTTGCTTACTCAAAATCTTCAATTTTGCCCAATTTCAGGCACAGAAATGACTTTAAACACACTTATTTTAGTTGAAAAAGTAATAACTCACATCCAACCGTCATTTAAAGTCAAAAGATTAAATGTTAAAATTTCATCAATATTGACCATTTTTTCAACGTTCGACTGGTCCGGGGTCATCGTTTTTCATCAGAAAATTGATTTTTTGGACTCTACCAAAAATGATTCAAAATGTCATTTGGATCGGGCCTCATGTTGAATAACCACTTTTTAAACCCTCACAGTGACCAAAACTGCAATTTTTACAGAGTTTTGCTTACTCAAAATCTTCAATTTTGACCAATTTCAGGCACAGAAATGACTTTAAACACACTTATTTTAGTTGAAAAAGTAATAACTCACATCCAACCGTCATTTAAAGTCAATAGATTAAATGTTAAAATTTCATCAATATTGACCATTTTTTCAACGTTCGACTGGTCCGGGGTCATCGTTTTTCATCAGAAAATTGATTTTTTGGACTCTACCAAAAATTATTCAAAATGTCATTTTGATCGGGCCTCATGTTGAATAACCACTTTTTAAACCCTCACAGTGACCAAAACTGCCATTTTTACAGAGTTTTGCTTACTCAAAATCTTCAATTTTGACCAATTTCAGGCACAGAAATGACTTTAAACACACTTATTTTAGTTGAAAAAGTAATAACTCACATCCAACCGTCATTTAAAGTCAAAAGATTAAATGTTAAAATTTCATCAATATTGACCATTTTTTCAACGTTCGACTGGTCCGGTCATCGTTTTTCATCAGAAAATTGATTTTTTGGACTCTACCAAAAATGATTCAAAATGTCATTTGGATCGGGCCTCATGTTGAATAACCACTTTTTAAACCCTCACAGTGACCAAAATTGCCATTTTTACAGAGTTTTGCTTACTCAAAATCTTCAATTTTGACCAATTTCAGGCACAGAAATGACTTTAAACACACTTATTTTAGTTGAAAAAGTAATAACTCACATCCAACCGTCATTTAAAGTCAAAAGATTAAATGTTAAAATTTCATCAATATTGACCATTTTTTCAACGTTCGACTGGTCCGGGGTCATCGTTTTTCATCAGAAAATTGATTTTTTGGACTCTACCAAAAATGATTCAAAATGTCATTTGGATCGGGCCTCATGTTGAATAACCACTTTTTAAACCCTCACAGTGACCAAAATTGCCATTTTTACAGAGTTTTGCTTACTCAAAATCTTCAATTTTGACCAATTTCAGGCACAGAAATGACTTTAAACACACTTATTTTAGTTGAAAAAGTAATAACTCACATCCAACCGTCATTTAAAGTCAAAAGATTAAATGTTAAAATTTCATCAATATTGACCATTTTTTCAACGTTCGACTGGTCCGGGGTCATCGTTTTTCATCAGAAAATTGATTTTTTGGACTCTACCAAAAATGATTCAAAATGTCATTTGGATCGGGCCTCATGTTGAATAACCACTTTTTAAACCCTCACAGTGACCAAAACTGCCATTTTTACAGAGTTTTGCTTACTCAAAATCTTCAATTTTGACCAATTTCAGGCACAGAAATGACTTTAAACACACTTATTTTAGTTGAAAAAGTAATAACTCACATCCAACCGTCATTTAAAGTCAAAAGATTAAATGTTAAAATTTCATCAATATTGACCATTTTTTCAACGTTCGACTGGTCCGGGGTCATCGTTTTTCATCAGAAAATTGATTTTTTGGACTCTACCAAAAATGATTCAAAATGTCATTTTGATCGGGCCTCATGTTGAATAACCACTTTTTAAACCCTCACAGTGACCAAAACTGCCATTTTTACAGAGTTTTGCTTACTCAAAATCTTCAATTTTGACCAATTTCAGGCACAGAAATGACTTTAAACACACTTATTTTAGTTGAAAAAGTAATAACTCACATCCAACCGTCATTTAAAGTCAAAAGATTAAATGTTAAAATTTCATCAATATTGACCATTTTTTCAACGTTCGACTGGTCCGGGGTCATCGTTTTTCATCAGAAAATTGATTTTTTGGACTCTACCAAAAATGATTCAAAATGTCATTTGGATCGGGCCTCATGTTGAATAACCACTTTTTAAACCCTCACAGTGACCAAAACTGCTATTTTTACAGAGTTTTGCTTACTCAAAATCTTCAATTTTGACCAATTTCAGGCACAGAAATGACTTTAAACACACTTATTTTAGTTGAAAAAGTAATAACTCACATCCAACCGTCATTTAAAGTCAAAAGATTAAATGTTAAAATTTCATCAATATTGACCATTTTTTCAACGTTCGACTGGTCCGGGGTCATCGTTTTTCATCAGAAAATTGATTTTTTGGACTCTACCAAAAATGATTCAAAATGTCATTTGGATCGGGCCTCATGTTGAATAACCACTTTTTAAACCCTCACAGTGACCAAAATTGCCATTTTTACAGAGTTTTGCTTACTCAAAATCTTCAATTTTGACCAATTTCAGGCACAGAAATGACTTTAAACACACTTATTTTAGTTGAAAAAGTAATAACTCACATCCAACCGTCATTTAAAGTCAAAAGATTAAATGTTAAAATTTCATCAATATTGACCATTTTTTCAACGTTCGACTGGTCCGGGGTCATCGTTTTTCATCAGAAAATTGATTTTTTGAACTCTACCAAAAATGATTCAAAATGTCATTTTGATCGGGCCTCATGTTGAATAACCACTTTTTAAACCCTCACAGTGACCAAAACTGCCATTTTTACAGAGTTTTGCTTACTCAAAATCTTCAATTTTGACCAATTTCAGGCACAGAAATGACTTTAAACACACTTATTTTAGTTGAAAAAGTAATAACTCACATCCAACCGTCATTTAAAGTCAAAAGATTAAATGTTAAAATTTCATCAATATTGACCATTTTTTCAACGTTCGACTGGTCCGGGGTCATCCTTTTTCATCAGAAAATGGATTTTTTGGACTCTACCAAAAATTATTCAAAATGTCATTTTGATCGGGCCTCATGTTGAATAACCACTTTTTAAACCCTCACAGTGACCAAAACTGCCATTTTTACAGAGTTTTGCTTACTCAAAATCTTCAATTTTGACCAATTTCAGGCACAGAAATGACTTTAAACACACTTATTTTAGTTGAAAAAGTAATAACTCACATCCAACCGTCATTTAAAGTCAAAAGATTAAATGTTAAAATTTCATCAATATTGACCATTTTTTCAACGTTCGACTGGTCCGGTCATCGTTTTTCATCAGAAAATTGATTTTTTGGACTCTACCAAAAATGATTCAAAATGTCATTTGGATCGGGCCTCATGTTGAATAACCACTTTTTAAACCCTCACAGTGACCAAAATTGCCATTTTTACAGAGTTTTGCTTACTCAAAATCTTCAATTTTGACCAATTTCAGGCACAGAAATGACTTTAAACACACTTATTTTAGTTGAAAAAGTAATAACTCACATCCAACCGTCATTTAAAGTCAAAAGATTAAATGTTAAAATTTCATCAATATTGACCATTTTTTCAACGTTCGACTGGTCCGGGGTCATCGTTTTTCATCAGAAAATTGATTTTTTGGACTCTACCAAAAATGATTCAAAATGTCATTTGGATCGGGCCTCATGTTGAATAACCACTTTTTAAACCCTCACAGTGACCAAAATTGCCATTTTTACAGAGTTTTGCTTACTCAAAATCTTCAATTTTGACCAATTTCAGGCACAGAAATGACTTTAAACACACTTATTTTAGTTGAAAAAGTAATAACTCACATCCAACCGTCATTTAAAGTCAAAAGATTAAATGTTAAAATTTCATCAATATTGACCATTTTTTCAACGTTCGACTGGTCCGGGGTCATCGTTTTTCATCAGAAAATTGATTTTTTGGACTCTACCAAAAATGATTCAAAATGTCATTTGGATCGGGCCTCATGTTGAATAACCACTTTTTAAACCCTCACAGTGACCAAAACTGCCATTTTTACAGAGTTTTGCTTACTCAAAATCTTCAATTTTGACCAATTTCAGGCACAGAAATGACTTTAAACACACTTATTTTAGTTGAAAAAGTAATAACTCACATCCAACCGTCATTTAAAGTCAAAAGATTAAATGTTAAAATTTCATCAATATTGACCATTTTTTCAACGTTCGACTGGTCCGGGGTCATCGTTTTTCATCAGAAAATGGATTTTTTGGACTCTACCAAAAATGATTCAAAATGTCATTTGGATCGGGCCTCATGTTGAATAACCACTTTTTAAACCCTCACAGTGACCAAAACTGCCATTTTTACAGAGTTTTGCTTACTCAAAATCTTCGATTTTGACCAATTTCAGGCACAGAAATGACTTTAAACACACTTCTTTTAGTTGAAAAAGTAATAACTCACATCCAACCGTCATTTAAAGTCAAAAGATTAAATGTTAAAATTTCATCAATATTGACCATTTTTTCAACGTTCGACTGGTCCGGGGTCATCGTTTTTCATCAGAAAATTGATTTTTTGGACTCTACCAAAAATGATTCAAAATGTCATTTTGATCGGGCCTCATGTTGAATAACCACTTTTTAAACCCTCACAGTGACCAAAACTGCCATTTTTACAGAGTTTTGCTTACTCAAAATCTTCAATTTTGACCAATTTCAGGCACAGAAATGACTTTAAACACACTTATTTTAGTTGAAAAAGTAATAACTCACATCCAACCGTCATTTAAAGTCAAAAGATTAAATGTTAAAATTTCATCAATATTGACCATTTTTTCAACGTTCGACTGGTCCGGGGTCATCGTTTTTCATCAGAAAATTGATTTTTTGGACTCTACCAAAAATGATTCAAAATGTCATTTGGATCGGGCCTCATGTTGAATAACCACTTTTTAAACCCTCACAGTGACCAAAACTGCTATTTTTACAGAGTTTTGCTTACTCAAAATCTTCAATTTTGACCAATTTCAGGCACAGAAATGACTTTAAACACACTTATTTTAGTTGAAAAAGTAATAACTCACATCCAACCGTCATTTAAAGTCAAAAGATTAAATGTTAAAATTTCATCAATATTGACCATTTTTTCAACGTTCGACTGGTCCGGGGTCATCGTTTTTCATCAGAAAATTGATTTTTTGGACTCTACCAAAAATGATTCAAAATGTCATTTGGATCGGGCCTCATGTTGAATAACCACTTTTTAAACCCTCACAGTGACCAAAATTGCCATTTTTACAGAGTTTTGCTTACTCAAAATCTTCAATTTTGACCAATTTCAGGCACAGAAATGACTTTAAACACACTTATTTTAGTTGAAAAAGTAATAACTCACATCCAACCGTCATTTAAAGTCAAAAGATTAAATGTTAAAATTTCATCAATATTGACCATTTTTTCAACGTTCGACTGGTCCGGGGTCATCGTTTTTCATCAGAAAATTGATTTTTTGAACTCTACCAAAAATGATTCAAAATGTCATTTTGATCGGGCCTCATGTTGAATAACCACTTTTTAAACCCTCACAGTGACCAAAACTGCCATTTTTACAGAGTTTTGCTTACTCAAAATCTTCAATTTTGACCAATTTCAGGCACAGAAATGACTTTAAACACACTTATTTTAGTTGAAAAAGTAATAACTCACATCCAACCGTCATTTAAAGTCAAAAGATTAAATCTTAAAATTTCATCAATATTGACCATTTTTTCAACGTTCGACTGGTCCGGGGTCATCCTTTTTCATCAGAAAATGGATTTTTTGGACTCTACCAAAAATGATTCAAAATGTCATTTGGATCGGGCCTCATGTTGAATAACCACTTTTTAAACCCTCACAGTGACCAAAACTGCCATTTTTACAGAGTTTTGCTTACTCAAAATCTTCAATTTTGACCAATTTCAGGCACAGAAATGACTTTAAACACACTTATTTTAGTTGAAAAAGTAATAACTCACATCCAACCGTCATTTAAAGTCAAAAGATTAAATGTTAAAATTTCATCAATATTGACCATTTTTTCAACGTTCGACTGGTCCGGGGTCATCGTTTTTCATCAGAAAATTGATTTTTTGGACTCTACCAAAAATGATTCAACATGTCATTTGGATCAGGCCTCATGTTGAATAACCACTTTTTAAACCCTCACAGTGACCAAAACTGCCATTTTTACAGTTTTGCTTACTCAAAATCTTCAATTTTGACCAATTTCAGGCACAGAAATTACTTTAAACACACTTATTTTAGTTGAAAAAGTAATAACTCACATCCAACCGTCATTTAAAGTCAAAAGATTAAATGTTAAAATTTCATCAATATTGACCATTTTTTCAACGTTCGACTGGTCCGGGGTCATCGTTTTTCATCAGAAAATTGATTTTTTGGACTCTACCAAAAATGATTCAAAATGTCATTTGGATCGGGCCTCATGTTGAATAACCACTTTTTAAACCCTCACAGTGACCAAAACTGCCATTTTTACAGAGTTTTGCTTACTCAAAATCTTCAATTTTGACCAATTTCAGGCACAGAAGTGACTTTAAACACACTTATTTTAGTTGAAAAAGTAATAACTCACATCCAACCGTCATTTAAAGTCAAAAGATTAAATGTTAAAATTTCATCAATATTGACCATTTTTTCAACGTTCGACTGGTCCGGGGTCATCGTTTTTCATCAGAAAATGGATTTTTTGGACTCTACCATAAATGATTCAAAATGTCATTTGGATCGGGCCTCATGTTGAATAACCACTTTTTAAACCCTCACAGTGACCAAAACTGCCATTTTTACAGAGTTTTGCTTACTCAAAATCTTCGATTTTGACCAATTTCAGGCACAGAAATGACTTTAAACACACTTATTTTAGTTGAAAAAGTAATAACTCACATCCAACCGTCATTTAAAGTCAAAAGATTAAATGTTAAAATTTCATCAATATTGACCATTTTTTCAACGTTCGACTGGTCCGGGGTCATCGTTTTTCATCAGAAAATTGATTTTTTGGACTCTACCAAAAATGATTCAAAATGTCATTTTGATCGGGCCTCATGTTGAATAACCACTTTTTAAACCCTCACAGTGACCAAAACTGCCATTTTTACAGAGTTTTGCTTACTCAAAATCTTCAATTTTGACCAATTTCAGGCACAGAAATGACTTTAAACACACTTATTTTAGTTGAAAAAGTAATAACTCACATCCAACCGTCATTTAAAGTCAAAAGATTAAATGTTAAAATTTCATCAATATTGACCATTTTTTCAACGTTCGACTGGTCTGGGGTCATCGTTTTTCATCAGAAAATTGATTTTTTGGACTCTACCAAAAATGATTCAAAATGTCATTTGGATCGGGCCTCATGTTGAATAACCACTTTTTAAACCCTCACAGTGACCAAAACAGCCATTTTTACAGAGTTTTGCTTACTCAAAATCTTCAATTTTGACCAATTTCAGGCACAGAAATGACTTTAAACACACTTATTTTAGTTGAAAAAGTAATAACTCACATCCAACCGTCATTTAAAGTCAAAAGATTAAATGTTAAAATTTCATCAATATTGACCATTTTTTCAACGTTCGACTGGTCCGGGGTCATCGTTTTTCATCAGAAAATTGATTTTTTGGACTCTACCAAAAATGATTCAAAATGTCATTTGGATCGGGCCTCATGTTGAATAACCACTTTTTAAACCCTCACAGTGACCAAAACTGCCATTTTTACAGAGTTTTGCTTACTCAAAATCTTCAATTTTGACCAATTTCAGGCACAGAAATGACTTTAAACACACTTATTTTAGTTGAAAAAGTAATAACTCACATCCAACCGTCATTTAAAGTCAAAAGATTAAATGTTAAAATTTCATCAATATTGACCATTTTTTCAACGTTCGACTGGTCCGGGGTCATCGTTTTTCATCAGAAAATTGATTTTTTGGACTCTACCAAAAATGATTCAAAATGTCATTTGGATCGGGCCTCATGTTGAATAACCACTTTTTAAACCCTCACAGTGACCAAAACTGCCATTTTTACAGAGTTTTGCTTACTCAAAATCTTCAATTTTGCCCAATTTCAGGCACAGAAATGACTTTAAACACACTTATTTTAGTTGAAAAAGTAATAACTCACATCCAACCGTCATTTAAAGTCAAAAGATTAAATGTTAAAATTTCATCAATATTGACCATTTTTTCAACGGTCGACTGGTCCGGGGTCATCGTTTTTCATCAGAAAATTGATTTTTTGGACTCTACCAAAAATGATTCAAAATGTCATTTGGATCGGGCCTCATGTTGAATAACCACTTTTTAAACCCTCACAGTGACCAAAACTGCAATTTTTACAGAGTTTTGCTTACTCAAAATCTTCAATTTTGACCAATTTCAGGCACAGAAATGACTTTAAACACACTTATTTTAGTTGAAAAAGTAATAACTCACATCCAACCGTCATTTAAAGTCAAAAGATTAAATGTTAAAATTTCATCAATATTGACCATTTTTTCAACGTTCGACTGGTCCGGGGTCATCGTTCTTCATCAGAAAATTGATTTTTTGGACTCTACCAAAAATGATTCAAAATGTCATTTTGATCGGGCCTCATGTTGAATAACCACTTTTTAAACCCTCACAGTGACCAAAACTGCCATTTTTACAGAGTTTTGCTTACTCAAAATCTTCAATTTTGACCAATTTCAGGCACAGAAATGACTTTAAACACACTTATTTTAGTTGAAAAAGTAATAACTCACATCCAACCGTCATTTAAAGTCAAAAGATTAAATGTTAAAATTTCATCAATATTGACCATTTTTTCAACGTTCGACTGGTCCGGGGTCATCGTTTTTCATCAGAAAATGGATTTTTTGGACTCTACCAAAAATGATTCAACATGTCATTTGGATCAGGCCTCATGTTGAATAACCACTTTTTAAACCCTCACAGTGACCAAAACTGCCATTTTTACAGTTTTGCTTACTCAAAATCTTCAATTTTGACCAATTTCAGGCACAGAAATGACTTTAAACACACTTATTTTAGTTGAAAAAGTAATAACTCACATCCAACCGTCATTTAAAGTCAAAAGATTAAATGTTAAAATTTCATCTATATTGACCATTTTTTCAACGTTCGACTGGTCCGGGGTCATCGTTTTTCATCAGAAAATTGATTTTTTGGACTCTACCAAAAATGATTCAAAATGTCATTTGGATCGGGCCTCATGTTGAATAACCACTTTTTAAACCCTCACAGTGACCAAAACTGCCATTTTTACAGAGTTTTGCTTACTCAAAATCTTCAATTTTGACCAATTTCAGGCACAGAAATGACTTTAAACACACTTATTTTAGTTGAAAAAGTAATAACTCACATCCAACCGTCATTTAAAGTCAAAAGATTAAATGTTAAAATTTCATCAATATTGACCATTTTTTCAACGTTCGACTGGTCCGGGGTCATCGTTTTTCATCAGAAAATTGATTTTTTGGACTCTACCAAAAATGATTCAAAATGTCATTTGGATCGGGCCTCATGTTGAATAACCACTTTTTAAACCCTCACAGTGACCAAAATTGCCATTTTTACAGAGTTTTGCTTACTCAAAATCTTCAATTTTGACCAATTTCAGGCACAGAAATGACTTTAAACACACTTATTTTAGTTGAAAAAGTAATAACTCACATCCAACCGTCATTTAAAGTCAAAAGATTAAATGTTAAAATTTCATCAATATTGACCATTTTTTCAACGTTCGACTGGTCCGGGGTCATCGTTTTTCATCAGAAAATTGATTTTTTGGACTCTACCAAAAATGTTTCAAAATGTCATTTTGATCGGGCCTCATGTTGAATAACCACTTTTTAAACCCTCACAGTGACCAAAACTGCCATTTTTACAGAGTTTTGCTTACTCAAAATCTTCAATTTTGACCAATTTCAGGCACAGAAATGACTTTAAACACACTTATTTTAGTTGAAAAAGTAATAACTCACATCCAACCATCATTTAAAGTCAAAAGATTAAATGTTAAAATTTCATCAATATTGACCATTTTTTCAACGTTCGACTGGTCCGGGGTCATCGTTTTTCATCAGAAAATTGATTTTTTGGACTCTACCAAAAATGATTCAAAATGTCATTTGGATCGGGCCTCATGTTGAATAACCACTTTTTAAACCCTCACAGTGACCAAAACTGCAATTTTTACAGAGTTTTGCTTACTCAAAATCTTCAATTTTGACCAATTTCAGGCACAGAAATGACTTTAAACACACTTATTTTAGTTGAAAAAGTAATAACTCACATCCAACCGTCATTTAAAGTCAAAAGATTAAATGTTAAAATTTCATCAATATTGACCATTTTTTCAACGTTCGACTGGTCCGGGGTCATCGTTTTTCATCAGAAAATTGATTTTTTGGACTCTACCAAAAATGATTCAAAATGTCATTTGGATCGGGCCTCATGTTGAATAACCACTTTTTAAACCCTCACAGTGACCAAAACTGCCATTTTTACAGAGTTTTGCTTACTCAAAATCTTCAATTTTGCCCAATTTCAGGCACAGAAATGACTTTAAACACACTTATTTTAGTTGAAAAAGTAATAACTCACATCCAACCGTCATTTAAAGTCAAAAGATTAAATGTTAAAATTTCATCAATATTGACCATTTTTTCAACGTTCGACTGGTCCGGGGTCATCGTTTTTCATCAGAAAATTGATTTTTTGGACTCTACCAAAAATGATTCAAAATGTCATTTGGATCGGGCCTCATGTTGAAAAACCACTTTTTAAACCCTCACAGTGACCAAAACTGCAATTTTTACAGAGTTTTGCTTACTCAAAATCTTCAATTTTGACCAATTTCAGGCACAGAAATGACTTTAAACACACTTATTTTAGTTGAAAAAGTAATAACTCACATCCAACCGTCATTTAAAGTCAATAGATTAAATGTTAAAATTTCATCAATATTGACCATTTTTTCAACGTTCGACTGGTCCGGGGTCATCGTTTTTCATCAGAAAATTGATTTTTTGGACTCTACCAAAAATTATTCAAAATGTCATTTTGATCGGGCCTCATGTTGAATAACCACTTTTTAAACCCTCACAGTGACCAAAACTGCCATTTTTACAGAGTTTTGCTTACTCAAAATCTTCAATTTTGACCAATTTCAGGCACAGAAATGACTTTAAACACACTTATTTTAGTTGAAAAAGTAATAACTCACATCCAACCGTCATTTAAAGTCAAAAGATTAAATGTTAAAATTTCATCAATATTGACCATTTTTTCAACGTTCGACTGGTCCGGGTCATCGTTTTTCATCAGAAAATGGATTTTTTGGACTCTACCAAAAATGATTCAACATGTCATTTGGATCAGGCCTCATGTTGAATAACCACTTTTTAAACCCTCACAGTGACCAAAACTGCCATTTTTACAGTTTTGCTTACTCAAAATCTTCAATTTTGACCAATTTCAGGCACAGAAATTACTTTAAACACACTTATTTTAGTTGAAAAAGTAATAACTCACATCCAACCGTCATTTAAAGTCAAAAGATTAAATGTTAAAATTTCATCAATATTGACCATTTTTTCAACGTTCGACTGGTCCGGGGTCATCGTTTTTCATCAGAAAATTGATTTTTTGGACTCTACCAAAAATGATTCAAAATGTCATTTGGATCGGGCCTCATGTTGAATAACCACTTTTTAAACCCTCACAGTGACCAAAATTGCCATTTTTACAGAGTTTTGCTTACTCAAAATCTTCAATTTTGACCAATTTCAGGCACAGAAATGACTTTAAACACACTTATTTTAGTTGAAAAAGTAATAACTCACATCCAACCGTCATTTAAAGTCAAAAGATTAAATGTTAAAATTTCATCAATATTGACCATTTTTTCAACGTTCGACTGGTCCGGGGTCATCGTTTTTCATCAGAAAATTGATTTTTTGGACTCTACCAAAAATGATTCAAAATGTCATTTGGATCGGGCCTCATGTTGAATAACCACTTTTTAAACCCTCACAGTGACCAAAATTGCCATTTTTACAGAGTTTTGCTTACTCAAAATCTTCAATTTTGACCAATTTCAGGCACAGAAATGACTTTAAACACACTTATTTTAGTTGAAAAAGTAATAACTCACATCCAACCGTCATTTAAAGTCAAAAGATTAAATGTTAAAATTTCATCAATATTGACCATTTTTTCAACGTTCGACTGGTCCGGGGTCATCGTTTTTCATCAGAAAATGGATTTTTTGGACTCTACCAAAAATGATTCAAAATGTCATTTGGATCGGGCCTCATGTTGAATAACCACTTTTTAAACCCTCACAGTGACCAAAACTGCCATTTTTACAGAGTTTTGCTTACTCAAAATCTTCAATTTTGACCAATTTCAGGCACAGAAATGACTTTAAACACACTTATTTTAGTTGAAAAAGTAATAACTCACATCCAACCGTCATTTAAAGTCAAAAGATTAAATGTTAAAATTTCATCAATATTGACCATTTTTTCAACGTTCGACTGGTCCGGGGTCATCGTTTTTCATCAGAAAATGGATTTTTTGGACTCTACCAAAAATGATTCAAAATGTCATTTGGATCGGGCCTCATGTTGAATAACCACTTTTTAAACCCTCACAGTGACCAAAACTGCCATTTTTACAGAGTTTTGCTTACTCAAAATCTTCGATTTTGACCAATTTCAGGCACAGAAATGACTTTAAACACACTTCTTTTAGTTGAAAAAGTAATAACTCACATCCAACCGTCATTTAAAGTCAAAAGATTAAATGTTAAAATTTCATCAATATTGACCATTTTTTCAACGTTCGACTGGTCCGGGGTCATCGTTTTTCATCAGAAAATTGATTTTTTGGACTCTACCAAAAATGATTCAAAATGTCATTTGGATCGGGCCTCATGTTGAATAACCACTTTTTAAACCCTCACAGTGACCAAAACAGCCATTTTACAGAGTTTTGCTTACTCAAAATCTTCAATTTTGACCAATTTCAGGCACAGAAATGACTTTAAACACACTTATTTTAGTTGAAAAAGTAATAACTCACATCCAACCGTCATTTAAAGTCAAAAGATTAAATGTTAAAATTTCATCAATATTGACCATTTTTTCAACGTTCGACTGGTCCGGGGTCATCGTTTTTCATCAGAAAATTGATTTTTTTGACTCTACCAAAAATGATTCAAAATGTCATTTGGATCGGGCCTCATGTTGAATAACCACTTTTTAAACCCTCACAGTGACCAAAACTGCCATTTTTACAGAGTTTTGCTTACTCAAAATCTTCAATTTTGACCAATTTCAGGCACAGAAATGACTTTAAACACACTTATTTTAGTTGAAAAAGTAATAACTCACATCCAACCGTCATTTAAAGTCAAAAGATTAAATGTTAAAATTTCATCAATATTGACCATTTTTTCAACGTTCGACTGGTCCGGGGTCATCGTTTTTCATCAGAAAATTGATTTTTTGGACTCTACCAAAAATGATTCAAAATGTCATTTGGATCGGGCCTCATGTTGAATAACCACTTTTTAAACCCTCACAGTGACCAAAACTGCCATTTTTACAGAGTTTTGCTTACTCAAAATCTTCAATTTTGCCCAATTTCAGGCACAGAAATGACTTTAAACACACTTATTTTAGTTGAAAAAGTAATAACTCACATCCAACCGTCATTTAAAGTCAAAAGATTAAATGTTAAAATTTCATCAATATTGACCATTTTTTCAACGTTCGACTGGTCCGGGGTCATCGTTTTTCATCAGAAAATTGATTTTTTGGACTCTACCAAAAATGTTTCAAAATGTCATTTTGATCGGGCCTCATGTTGAATAACCACTTTTTAAACCCTCACAGTGACCAAAACTGCCATTTTTACAGAGTTTTGCTTACTCAAAATCTTCAATTTTGACCAATTTCAGGCACAGAAATGACTTTAAACACACTTATTTTAGTTGAAAAAGTAATAACTCACATCCAACCATCATTTAAAGTCAAAAGATTAAATGTTAAAATTTCATCAATATTGACCATTTTTTCAACGTTCGACTGGTCCGGGGTCATCGTTTTTCATCAGAAAATTGATTTTTTGGACTCTACCAAAAATGATTCAAAATGTCATTTGGATCGGGCCTCATGTTGAATAACCACTTTTTAAACCCTCACAGTGACCAAAACTGCAATTTTTACAGAGTTTTGCTTACTCAAAATCTTCAATTTTGACCAATTTCAGGCACAGAAATGACTTTAAACACACTTATTTTAGTTGAAAAAGTAATAACTCACATCCAACCGTCATTTAAAGTCAAAAGATTAAATGTTAAAATTTCATCAATATTGACCATTTTTTCAACGTTCGACTGGTCCGGGGTCATCGTTTTCATCAGAAAATTGATTTTTTGGACTCTACCAAAAATGATTCAAAATGTCATTTGGATCGGGCCTCATGTTGAATAACCACTTTTTAAACCCTCACAGTGACCAAAACTGCCATTTTTACAGAGTTTTGCTTACTCAAAATCTTCAATTTTGCCCAATTTCAGGCACAGAAATGACTTTAAACACACTTATTTTAGTTGAAAAAGTAATAACTCACATCCAACCGTCATTTAAAGTCAAAAGATTAAATGTTAAAATTTCATCAATATTGACCATTTTTTCAACGTTCGACTGGTCCGGGGTCATCGTTTTTCATCAGAAAATTGATTTTTTGGACTCTACCAAAAATGATTCAAAATGTCATTTGGATCGGGCCTCATGTTGAATAACCACTTTTTAAACCCTCACAGTGACCAAAACTGCAATTTTTACAGAGTTTTGCTTACTCAAAATCTTCAATTTTGACCAATTTCAGGCACAGAAATGACTTTAAACACACTTCTTTTAGTTGAAAAAGTAATAACTCACATCCAACCGTCATTTAAAGTCAAAAGATTAAATGTTAAAATTTCATCAATATTGACCATTTTTTCAACGTTCGACTGGTCCGGGGTCATCGTTTTTCATCAGAAAATTGATTTTTTGGACTCTACCAAAAATGATTCAAAATGTCATTTGGATCGGGCCTCATGTTGAATAACCACTTTTTAAACCCTCACAGTGACCAAAACAGCCATTTTTACAGAGTTTTGCTTACTCAAAATCTTCAATTTTGACCAATTTCAGGCACAGAAATGACTTTAAACACACTTATTTTAGTTGAAAAAGTAATAACTCACATCCAACCGTCATTTAAAGTCAAAAGATTAAATGTTAAAATTTCATCAATATTGACCATTTTTTCAACGTTCGACTGGTCCGGGGTCATCGTTTTTCATCAGAAAATTGATTTTTTTGACTCTACCAAAAATGATTCAAAATGTCATTTGGATCGGGCCTCATGTTGAATAACCACTTTTTAAACCCTCACAGTGACCAAAACTGCCATTTTTACAGAGTTTTGCTTACTCAAAATCTTCAATTTTGACCAATTTCAGGCACAGAAATGACTTTAAACACACTTATTTTAGTTGAAAAAGTAATAACTCACATCCAACCGTCATTTAAAGTCAAAAGATTAAATGTTAAAATTTCATCAATATTGACCATTTTTTCAACGTTCGACTGGTCCGGGGTCATCGTTTTTCATCAGAAAATTGATTTTTTGGACTCTACCAAAAATGATTCAAAATGTCATTTGGATCGGGCCTCATGTTGAATAACCACTTTTTAAACCCTCACAGTGACCAAAACTGCCATTTTTACAGAGTTTTGCTTACTCAAAATCTTCAATTTTGCCCAATTTCAGGCACAGAAATGACTTTAAACACACTTATTTTAGTTGAAAAAGTAATAACTCACATCCAACCGTCATTTAAAGTCAAAAGATTAAATGTTAAAATTTCATCAATATTGACCATTTTTTCAACGTTCGACTGGTCCGGGGTCATCGTTTTTCATCAGAAAATTGATTTTTTGGACTCTACCAAAAATGTTTCAAAATGTCATTTTGATCGGGCCTCATGTTGAATAACCACTTTTTAAACCCTCACAGTGACCAAAACTGCCATTTTTACAGAGTTTTGCTTACTCAAAATCTTCAATTTTGACCAATTTCAGGCACAGAAATGACTTTAAACACACTTATTTTAGTTGAAAAAGTAATAACTCACATCCAACCATCATTTAAAGTCAAAAGATTAAATGTTAAAATTTCATCAATATTGACCATTTTTTCAACGTTCGACTGGTCCGGGGTCATCGTTTTTCATCAGAAAATTGATTTTTTGGACTCTACCAAAAATGATTCAAAATGTCATTTGGATCGGGCCTCATGTTGAATAACCACTTTTTAAACCCTCACAGTGACCAAAACTGCAATTTTTACAGAGTTTTGCTTACTCAAAATCTTCAATTTTGACCAATTTCAGGCACAGAAATGACTTTAAACACACTTATTTTAGTTGAAAAAGTAATAACTCACATCCAACCGTCATTTAAAGTCAAAAGATTAAATGTTAAAATTTCATCAATATTGACCATTTTTTCAACGTTCGACTGGTCCGGGGTCATCGTTTTTCATCAGAAAATTGATTTTTTGGACTCTACCAAAAATGATTCAAAATGTCATTTGGATCGGGCCTCATGTTGAATAACCACTTTTTAAACCCTCACAGTGACCAAAACTGCCATTTTTACAGAGTTTTGCTTACTCAAAATCTTCAATTTTGCCCAATTTCAGGCACAGAAATGACTTTAAACACACTTATTTTAGTTGAAAAAGTAATAACTCACATCCAACCGTCATTTAAAGTCAAAAGATTAAATGTTAAAATTTCATCAATATTGACCATTTTTTCAACGTTCGACTGGTCCGGGGTCATCGTTTTTCATCAGAAAATTGATTTTTTGGACTCTACCAAAAATGATTCAAAATGTCATTTGGATCGGGCCTCATGTTGAATAACCACTTTTTAAACCCTCACAGTGACCAAAACTGCAATTTTTACAGAGTTTTGCTTACTCAAAATCTTCAATTTTGACCAATTTCAGGCACAGAAATGACTTTAAACACACTTATTTTAGTTGAAAAAGTAATAACTCACATCCAACCGTCATTTAAAGTCAATAGATTAAATGTTAAAATTTCATCAATATTGACCATTTTTTCAACGTTCGACTGGTCCGGGGTCATCGTTTTTCATCAGAAAATTGATTTTTTGGACTCTACCAAAAATGATTCAAAATGTCATTTGGATCGGGCCTCATGTTGAATAACCACTTTTTAAACCCTCACAGTGACCAAAACTGCCATTTTTACAGAGTTTTGCTTACTCAAAATCTTCAATTTTGACCAATTTCAGGCACAGAAATGACTTTAAACACACTTATTTTAGTTGAAAAAGTAATAACTCACATCCAACCGTCATTTAAAGTCAAAAGATTAAATGTTAAAATTTCATCAATATTGACCATTTTTTCAACGTTCGACTGGTCCGGGGTCATCGTTTTTCATCAGAAAATGGATTTTTTGGACTCTACCAAAAATGATTCAACATGTCATTTGGATCAGGCCTCATGTTGAATAACCACTTTTTAAACCCTCACAGTGACCAAAACTGCCATTTTTACAGTTTTGCTTACTCAAAATCTTCAATTTTGACCAATTTCAGGCACAGAAATTACTTTAAACACACTTATTTTAGTTGAAAAAGTAATAACTCACATCCAACCGTCATTTAAAGTCAAAAGATTAAATGTTAAAATTTCATCAATATTGACCATTTTTTCAACGTTCGACTGGTCCGGGGTCATCGTTTTTCATCAGAAAATTGATTTTTTGGACTCTACCAAAAATGATTCAAAATGTCATTTGGATCGGGCCTCATGTTGAATAACCACTTTTTAACCCTCACAGTGACCAAAATTGCCATTTTTACAGAGTTTTGCTTACTCAAAATCTTCAATTTTGACCAATTTCAGGCACAGAAATGACTTTAAACACACTTATTTTAGTTGAAAAAGTAATAACTCACATCCAACCGTCATTTAAAGTCAAAAGATTAAATGTTAAAATTTCATCAATATTGACCATTTTTTCAACGTTCGACTGGTCCGGGGTCATCGTTTTTCATCAGAAAATTGATTTTTTGGACTCTACCAAAAATGATTCAAAATGTCATTTGGATCGGGCCTCATGTTGAATAACCACTTTTTAAACCCTCACAGTGACCAAAATTGCCATTTTTACAGAGTTTTGCTTACTCAAAATCTTCAATTTTGACCAATTTCAGGCACAGAAATGACTTTAAACACACTTATTTTAGTTGAAAAAGTAATAACTCACATCCAACCGTCATTTAAAGTCAAAAGATTAAATGTTAAAATTTCATCAATATTGACCATTTTTTCAACGTTCGACTGGTCCGGGGTCATCGTTTTTCATCAGAAAATTGATTTTTTGGACTCTACCAAAAATGATTCAAAATGTCATTTGGATCGGGCCTCATGTTGAATAACCACTTTTTAAACCCTCACAGTGACCAAAACTGCCATTTTTACAGAGTTTTGCTTACTCAAAATCTTCAATTTTGACCAATTTCAGGCACAGAAATGACTTTAAAACACACTTATTTTAGTTGAAAAAGTAATAACTCACATCCAACCGTCATTTAAAGTCAAAAGATTAAATGTTAAAATTTCATCAATATTGACCATTTTTTCAACGTTCGACTGGTCCGGGGTCATCGTTTTTCATCAGAAAATGGATTTTTTGGACTCTACCAAAAATGATTCAAAATGTCATTTGGATCGGGCCTCATGTTGAATAACCACTTTTTAAACCCTCACAGTGACCAAAACTGCCATTTTTACAGAGTTTTGCTTACTCAAAATCTTCG
>NW_028244708.1:0-18995 GCF_964263255.1 Lissotriton vulgaris
TCGAACATTAAATGCCTCCAAATGGTATTTAATTAACTTCCCGAGCCCCTGGAAGCATGAAAATCACTTTTAAACATGCTAATTTTAGCTCTAACACTGATGATCCACCTACAAATGTGAACTGACGTTCAAAATAAAACATTTGAAAACGGACCATTTCCACATTTCTGAAGCATGACGTAATGGGGGGGTGTTATCTCTTTTGTCGAAAATCAGCCGTTTTTGCTCGAACATTAAATGCCTCCAAATGGTATTTAATTAACTTCCCGAGCCCCTGGAAGCATGAAAATCACTTTAAACATGCTAATTTTAGCTCTAACACTGATGATCCACCTACAAATGTGAACTGACGTTCAAAAATAAAACATTTGAAAACGGACCATTTTCCACATTTCTGAAGCATGACGTAATGGGGGGGTGTTATCTCTTTTGTCGAAAATCAGCCGTTTTTGCTCGAACATTAAATGCCTCCAAATGGTATTTAATTAACTTCCCGGGGTGAAGAAACCCTTTTTGAGAACTCAGAGTGAGTAAATTGGCCATTTTCATGCACTTTTAACCATTCCATAAATCTTGTGTTTTGGCCCCTGGAAGCATGAAAATCACTTTAAACATGCTAATTTTAGCTCTAACACTGATGATCCACCTACAAATGTGAACTGACGTTCAAAAATAAAACATTTGAAAACGGACCATTTTCCACATTTCTGAAGCATGACGTAATGGGGGGGTGTTATCTCTTTTGTCGAAAATCAGCCGTTTTTGCTCGAACATTAAATGCCTCCAAATGGTATTTAATTAACTTCCCGGGGTGAAGAAACCCTTTTTGAGAACTCAGAGTGAGTAAATTGGCCATTTTCATGCACTTTTAACCATTCCATAAATCTTGTGTTTTGGGCCCCTGGAAGCATGAAAATCACTTTAAACATGCTAATTTTAGCTCTAACACTGATGATCCACCTACAAATGTGAACTGACGTTCAAAAATAAAACATTTGAAAACGGACCATTTTCCACATTTCTGAAGCATGACGTAATGGGGGGGTGTTATCTCTTTTGTCGAAAATCAGCCGTTTTTGCTCGAACATTAAATGCCTCCAAATGGTATTTAATTAACTTCCCGAGCCCCTGGAAGCATGAAAATCACTTTAAACATGCTAATTTTAGCTCTAACACTGATGATCCACCTACAAATGTGAACTGACGTTCAAAAATAAAACATTTGAAAACGGACCATTTTCCACATTTCTGAAGCATGACGTAATGGGGGGGTGTTATCTCTTTTGTCGAAAATCAGCCGTTTTTGCTCGAACATTAAATGCCTCCAAATGGTATTTAATTAACTTCCCGAGCCCCTGGAAGCATGAAAATCACTTTAAACATGCTAATTTTAGCTCTAACACTGATGATCCACCTACAAATGTGAACTGACGTTCAAAAATAAAACATTTGAAAACGGACCATTTTCCACATTTCTGAAGCATGACGTAATGGGGGGGTGTTATCTCTTTTGTCGAAAATCAGCCGTTTTTGCTCGAACATTAAATGCCTCCAAATGGTATTTAATTAACTTCCCGAGCCCCTGGAAGCATGAAAATCACGTTAAACATGCTAATTTTAGCTCTAACACTGATGATCCACCTACAAATGTGAACTGACGTTCAAAAATAAAACATTTGAAAACGGACCATTTTCCACATTTCTGAAGCATGACGTAATGGGGGGGTGTTATCTCTTTTGTCGAAAATCAGCCGTTTTTGCTCGAACATTAAATGCCTCCAAATGGTATTTAATTAACTTCCCGAGCCCCTGGAAGCATGAAAATCACTTTAAACATGCTAATTTTAGCTCTAACACTGATGATCCACCTACAAATGTGAACTGACGTTCAAAAATAAAACATTTGAAAACGGACCATTTTCCACATTTCTGAAGCATGACGTAATGGGGGGGTGTTATCTCTTTTGTCGAAAATCAGCCGTTTTTGCTCGAACATTAAATGCCTCCAAATGGTATTTAATTAACTTCCCGAGCCCCTGGAAGCATGAAAATCACTTTAAACATGCTAATTTTAGCTCTAACACTGATGATCCACCTACAAATGTGAACTGACGTTCAAAAATGAAACATTTGAAAACGGACCATTTTCCACATTTCTGAAGCATGACGTAATGGGGGGGTGTTATCTCTTTTGTCGAAAATCAGCCGTTTTTGCTCGAACATTAAATGCCTCCAAATGGTATTTAATTAACTTCCCGGGGTGAAGAAACCCTTTTTGAGAACTCAGAGTGAGTAAATTGGCCATTTTCATGCACTTTTAACCATTCCATAAATCTTGTGTTTTGGGCCCCTGGAAGCATGAAAATCACTTTAAACATGCTAATTTTAGCTCTAACACTGATGATCCACCTACAAATGTGAACTGACGTTCAAAAATAAAACATTTGAAAACGGACCATTTTCCACATTTCTGAAGCATGACGTAATGGGGGGGTGTTATCTCTTTTGTCGAAAATCAGCCGTTTTTGCTCGAACATTAAATGCCTCCAAATGGTATTTAATTAACTTCCCGGGGTGAAGAAACCCTTTTTGAGAACTCAGAGTGAGTAAATTGGCCATTTTCATGCACTTTTAACCATTCCATAAATCTTGTGTTTTGGGCCCCTGGAAGCATGAAAATCACTTTAAACATGCTAATTTTAGCTCTAACACTGATGATCCACCTACAAATGTGAACTGACGTTCAAAAATAAAACATTTGAAAACGGACCATTTTCCACATTTCTGAAGCATGACGTAATGGGGGGGTGTTATCTCTTTTGTCGAAAATCAGCCGTTTTTGCTCGAACATTAAATGCCTCCAAATGGTATTTAATTAACTTCCCGAGCCCCTGGAAGCATGAAAATCACTTTAAACATGCTAATTTTAGCTCTAACACTGATGATCCACCTACAAATGTGAACTGACGTTCAAAAATAAAACATTTGAAAACGGACCATTTTCCACATTTCTGAAGCATGACGTAATGGGGGGGGTGTTATCTCTTTTGTCGAAAATCAGCCGTTTTTGCTCGAACATTAAATGCCTCCAAATGGTATTTAATTAACTTCCCGAGCCCCTGGAAGCATGAAAATCACTTTAAACATGCTAATTTTAGCTCTAACACTGATGATCCACCTACAAATGTGAACTGACGTTCAAAAATAAAACATTTGAAAACGGACCATTTTCCACATTTCTGAAGCATGACGTAATGGGGGGGTGTTATCTCTTTTGTCGAAAATCAGCCGTTTTTGCTCGAACATTAAATGCCTCCAAATGGTATTTAATTAACTTCCCGGGGTGAAGAAACCCTTTTTGAGAACTCAGAGTGAGTAAATTGGCCATTTTCATGCACTTTTAACCATTCCATAAATCTTGTGTTTTGGGCCCCTGGAAGCATGAAAATCACTTTAAACATGCTAATTTTAGCTCTAACACTGATGATCCACCTACAAATGTGAACTGACGTTCAAAAATAAACATTTGAAAACGGACCATTTTCCACATTTCTGAAGCATGACGTAATGGGGGGGTGTTATCTCTTTTGTCGAAAATCAGCCGTTTTTGCTCGAACATTAAATGCCTCCAAATGGTATTTAATTAACTTCCCGAGCCCCTGGAAGCATGAAAATCACTTTAAACATGCTAATTTTAGCTCTAACACTGATGATCCACCTACAAATGTGAACTGACGTTCAAAAATAAAACATTTGAAAACGGACCATTTTGCACATTTCTGAAGCATGACGTAATGGGGGGGTGTTATCTCTTTTGTCGAAAATCAGCCGTTTTTGCTCGAACATTAAATGCCTCCAAATGGTATTTAATTAACTTCCCGGGGTGAAGAAACCCTTTTTGAGAACTCAGAGTGAGTAAATTGGCCATTTTCATGCACTTTTAACCATTCCATAAATCTTGTGTTTTGGGCCCCTGGAAGCATGAAAATCACTTTAAACATGCTAATTTTAGCTCTAACACTGATGATCCACCTACAAATGTGAACTGACGTTCAAAAATAAAACATTTGAAAACGGACCATTTTCCACATTTCTGAAGCATGACGTAATGGGGGGGTGTTATCTCTTTTGTCGAAAATCAGCCGTTTTTGCTCGAACATTAAATGCCTCCAAATGGTATTTAATTAACTTCCCGAGCCCCTGGAAGCATGAAAATCACTTTAAACATGCTAATTTTAGCTCTAACACTGATGATCCACCTACAAATGTGAACTGACGTTCAAAAATAAAACATTTGAAAACGGACCATTTTCCACATTTCTGAAGCATGACGTAATGGGGGGGTGTTATCTCTTTTGTCGAAAATCAGCCGTTTTTGCTCGAACATTAAATGCCTCCAAATGGTATTTAATTAACTTCCCGAGCCCCTGGAAGCATGAAAATCACTTTAAACATGCTAATTTTAGCTCTAACACTGATGATCCACCTACAAATGTGAACTGACGTTCAAAAATAAAACATTTGAAAACGGACCATTTTCCACATTTCTGAAGCATGACGTAATGGGGGGGTGTTATCTCTTTTGTCGAAAATCAGCCGTTTTTGCTCGAACATTAAATGCCTCCAAATGGTATTTAATTAACTTCCCGGGGTGAAGAAACCCTTTTTGAGAACTCAGAGTGAGTAAATTGGCCATTTTCATGCACTTTTAACCATTCCATAAATCTTGTGTTTTGGGCCCCTGGAAGCATGAAAATCACTTTAAACATGCTAATTTTAGCTCTAACACTGATGATCCACCTACAAATGTGAACTGACGTTCAAAAATAAAACATTTGAAAACGGACCATTTTCCACATTTCTGAAGCATGACGTAATGGGGGGGTGTTATCTCTTTTGTCGAAAATCAGCCGTTTTTGCTCGAACATTAAATGCCTCCAAATGGTATTTAATTAACTTCCCGGGGTGAAGAAACCCTTTTTGAGAACTCAGAGTGAGTAAATTGGACATTTTCATGCACTTTTAACCATTCCATAAATCTTGTGTTTTGGGCCCCTGGAAGCATGAAAATCACTTTAAACATGCTAATTTTAGCTCTAACACTGATGATCCACCTACAAATGTGAACTGACGTTCAAAAATAAAACATTTGAAAACGGACCATTTTCCACATTTCTGAAGCATGACGTAATGGGGGGGTGTTATCTCTTTTGTCGAAAATCAGCCGTTTTTGCTCGAACATTAAATGCCTCCAAATGGTATTTAATTAACTTCCCGGGGTGAAGAAACCCTTTTTGAGAACTCAGAGTGAGTAAATTGGCCATTTTCATGCACTTTTAACCATTCCATAAATCTTGTGTTTTGGGCCCCTGGAAGCATGAAAATCACTTTAAACATGCTAATTTTAGCTCTAACACTGATGATCCACCTACAAATGTGAACTGACGTTCAAAAATAAAACATTTGAAAACGGACCATTTTCCACATTTCTGAAGCATGACGTAATGGGGGGGTGTTATCTCTTTTGTCGAAAATCAGCCGTTTTTGCTCGAACATTAAATGCCTCCAAATGGTATTTAATTAACTTCCCGAGCCCCTGGAAGCATGAAAATCACTTTAAACATGCTAATTTTAGCTCTAACACTGATGATCCACCTACAAATGTGAACTGACGTTCAAAAATAAAACATTTGAAAACGGACCATTTTCCACATTTCTGAAGCATGACGTAATGGGGGGGTGTTATCTCTTTTGTCGAAAATCAGCCGTTTTTGCTCGAACATTAAATGCCTCCAAATGGTATTTAATTAACTTCCCGAGCCCCTGGAAGCATGAAAATCACTTTAAACATGCTAATTTTAGCTCTAACACTGATGATCCACCTACAAATGTGAACTGACGTTCAAAAATAAAACATTTGAAAACGGACCATTTTCCACATTTCTGAAGCATGACGTAATGGGGGGGTGTTATCTCTTTTGTCGAAAATCAGCCGTTTTTGCTCGAACATTAAATGCCTCCAAATGGTATTTAATTAACTTCCCGAGCCCCTGGAAGCATGAAAATCACTTTAAACATGCTAATTTTAGCTCTAACACTGATGATCCACCTACAAATGTGAACTGACGTTCAAAAATAAAACATTTGAAAACGGACCATTTTCCACATTTCTGAAGCATGACGTAATGGGGGGGTGTTATCTCTTTTGTCGAAAATCAGCCGTTTTTGCTCGAACATTAAATGCCTCCAAATGGTATTTAATTAACTTCCCGGGGTGAAGAAACCCTTTTTGAGAACTCAGAGTGAGTAAATTGGCCATTTTCATGCACTTTTAACCATTCCATAAATCTTGTGTTTTGGGCCCCTGGAAGCATGAAAATCACTTTAAACATGCTAATTTTAGCTCTAACACTGATGATCCACCTACAAATGTGAACTGACGTTCAAAAATAAAACATTTGAAAATGGACCATTTTCCACATTTCTGAAGCATGACATAATGGGGGCGTGTTATCTCTTTTGTCGAAAATCAGCTGTTTTTGCTCGAACATTAAATGCCTCCAAATGGTATTTAATTAACTTCCCGAGCCCCTGGAAGCATGAAAATCACTTTAAACATGCTAATTTTAGCTCTAACACTGATGATCCACCTACAAATGTGAACTGACGTTCAAAAATAAAACATTTGAAAACGGACCATTTTCCACATTTCTGAAGCATGACGTAATGGGGGGGTGTTATCTCTTTTGTCGAAAATCAGCCGTTTTTGCTCGAACATTAAATGCCTCCAAATGGTATTTAATTAACTTCCCGGGGTGAAGAAACCCTTTTTGAGAACTCAGAGTGAGTAAATTGGCCATTTTCATGCACTTTTAACCATTCCATAAATCTTGTGTTTTGGGCCCCTGGAAGCATGAAAATCACTTTAAACATGCTAATTTTAGCTCTAACACTGATGATCCACCTACAAATGTGAACTGACGTTCAAAAATAAAACATTTGAAAACGGACCATTTTCCACATTTCTGAAGCATGACGTAATGGGGGGGTGTTATCTCTTTTGTCGAAAATCAGCCGTTTTTGCTCGAACATTAAATGCCTCCAAATGGTATTTAATTAACTTCCCGAGCCCCTGGAAGCATGAAAATCACTTTAAACATGCTAATTTTAGCTCTAACACTGATGATCCACCTACAAATGTGAACTGACGTTCAAAAATAAAACATTTGAAAACGGACCATTTTCCACATTTCTGAAGCATGACGTAATGGGGGGGTGTTATCTCTTTTGTCGAAAATCAGCCGTTTTTGCTCGAACATTAAATGCCTCCAAATGGTATTTAATTAACTTCCCGAGCCCCCTGGAAGCATGAAAATCACTTTAAACATGCTAATTTTAGCTCTAACACTGATGATCCACCTACAAATGTGAACTGACGTTCAAAAATAAAACATTTGAAAACGGACCATTTTCCACATTTCTGAAGCATGACGTAATGGGGGGGTGTTATCTCTTTTGTCGAAAATCAGCCGTTTTTGCTCGAACATTAAATGCCTCCAAATGGTATTTAATTAACTTCCCGGGGTGAAGAAACCCTTTTTGAGAACTCAGAGTGAGTAAATTGGCCATTTTCATGCACTTTTAACCATTCCATAAATCTTGTGTTTTGGGCCCCTGGAAGCATGAAAATCACTTTAAACATGCTAATTTTAGCTCTAACACTGATGATCCACCTACAAATGTGAACTGACGTTCAAAAATAAAACATTTGAAAACGGACCATTTTCCACATTTCTGAAGCATGACGTAATGGGGGGGTGTTATCTCTTTTGTCGAAAATCAGCCGTTTTTGCTCGAACATTAAATGCCTCCAAATGGTATTTAATTAACTTCCCGAGCCCCTGGAAGCATGAAAATCACTTTAAACATGCTAATTTTAGCTCTAACACTGATGATCCACCTACAAATGTGAACTGACGTTCAAAAATAAAACATTTGAAAACGGACCATTTTCCACATTTCTGAAGCATGACGTAATGGGGGGGTGTTATCTCTTTTGTCGAAAATCAGCCGTTTTTGCTCGAACATTAAATGCCTCCAAATGGTATTTAATTAACTTCCCGAGCCCCTGGAAGCATGAAAATCACTTTAAACATGCTAATTTTAGCTCTAACACTGATGATCCACCTACAAATGTGAACTGACGTTCAAAAATAAAACATTTGAAAACGGACCATTTTCCACATTTCTGAAGCATGACGTAATGGGGGGGTGTTATCTCTTTTGTCGAAAATCAGCCGTTTTTGCTCGAACATTAAATGCCTCCAAATGGTATTTAATTAACTTCCCGGGGTGAAGAAACCCTTTTTGAGAACTCAGAGTGAGTAAATTGGCCATTTTCATGCACTTTTAACCATTCCATAAATCTTGTGTTTTGGGCCCCTGGAAGCATGAAAATCACTTTAAACATGCTAATTTTAGCTCTAACACTGATGATCCACCTACAAATGTGAACTGACGTTCAAAAATAAAACATTTGAAAACGGACCATTTTCCACATTTCTGAAGCATGACGTAATGGGGGGGTGTTATCTCTTTTGTCGAAAATCAGCCGTTTTTGCTCGAACATTAAATGCCTCCAAATGGTATTTAATTAACTTCCCGAGCCCCTGGAAGCATGAAAATCACTTTAAACATGCTAATTTTAGCTCTAACACTGATGATCCACCTACAAATGTGAACTGACGTTCAAAAATAAAACATTTGAAAACGGACCATTTTCCACATTTCTGAAGCATGACGTAATGGGGGGTGTTATCTCTTTTGTCGAAAATCAGCCGTTTTTGCTCGAACATTAAATGCCTCCAAATGGTATTTAATTAACTTCCCGAGCCCCTGGAAGCATGAAAATCACTTTAAACATGCTAATTTTAGCTCTAACACTGATGATCCACCTACAAATGTGAACTGACGTTCAAAAATAAAACATTTGAAAACGGACCATTTTCCACATTTCTGAAGCATGACGTAATGGGGGGGTGTTATCTCTTTTGTCGAAAATCAGCCGTTTTTGCTCGAACATTAAATGCCTCCAAATGGTATTTAATTAACTTCCCGGGGTGAAGAAACCCTTTTTGAGAACTCAGAGTGAGTAAATTGGCCATTTTCATGCACTTTTAACCATTCCATAAATCTTGTGTTTTGGGCCCCTGGAAGCATGAAAATCACTTTAAACATGCTAATTTTAGCTCTAACACTGATGATCCACCTACAAATGTGAACTGACGTTCAAAAATAAAACATTTGAAAACGGACCATTTTCCACATTTCTGAAGCATGACGTAATGGGGGGGTGTTATCTCTTTTGTCGAAAATCAGCCGTTTTTGCTCGAACATTAAATGCCTCCAAATGGTATTTAATTAACTTCCCGGGGTGAAGAAACCCTTTTTGAGAACTCAGAGTGAGTAAATTGGCCATTTTCATGCACTTTTAACCATTCCATAAATCTTGTGTTTTGGGCCCCTGGAAGCATGAAAATCACTTTAAACATGCTAATTTTAGCTCTAACACTGATGATCCACCTACAAATGTGAACTGACGTTCAAAAATAAAACATTTGAAAATGGACCATTTTCCACATTTCTGAAGCATGACGTAATGGGGGGGTGTTATCTCTTTTGTCGAAAATCAGCCGTTTTTGCTCGAACATTAAATGCCTCCAAATGGTATTTAATTAACTTCCCGAGCCCCTGGAAGCATGAAAATCACTTTAAACATGCTAATTTTAGCTCTAACACTGATGATCCACCTACAAATGTGAACTGACGTTCAAAAATAAAACATTTGAAAACGGACCATTTTCCACATTTCTGAAGCATGACGTAATGGGGGGGTGTTATCTCTTTTGTCGAAAATCAGCCGTTTTTGCTCGAACATTAAATGCCTCCAAATGGTATTTAATTAACTTCCCGAGCCCCTGGAAGCATGAAAATCACTTTAAACATGCTAATTTTAGCTCTAACACTGATGATCCACCTACAAATGTGAACTGACGTTCAAAAATAAGACATTTGAAAACGGACCATTTTCCACATTTCTGAAGCATGACGTAATGGGGGGGTGTTATCTCTTTTGTCGAAAATCAGCCGTTTTTGCTCGAACATTAAATGCCTCCAAATGGTATTTAATTAACTTCCCGAGCCCCTGGAAGCATGAAAATCACTTTAAACATGCTAATTTTAGCTCTAACACTGATGATCCACCTACAAATGTGAACTGACGTTCAAAAATAAAACATTTGAAAACGGACCATTTTCCACATTTCTGAAGCATGACGTAATGGGGGGGTGTTATCTCTTTTGTCGAAAATCAGCCGTTTTTGCTCGAACATTAAATGCCTCCAAATGGTATTTAATTAACTTCCCGGGGTGAAGAAACCCTTTTTGAGAACTCAGAGTGAGTAAATTGGCCATTTTCATGCACTTTTAACCATTCCATAAATCTTGTGTTTTGGGCCCCTGGAAGCATGAAAATCACTTTAAACATGCTAATTTTAGCTCTAACACTGATGATCCACCTACAAATGTGAACTGACGTTCAAAAATAAAACATTTGAAAACGGACCATTTTCCACATTTCTGAAGCATGACGTAATGGGGGCGTGTTATCTCTTTTGTCGAAAATCAGCTGTTTTTGCTCGAACATTAAATGCCTCCAAATGGTATTTAATTAACTTCCCGAGCCCCTGGAAGCATGAAAATCACTTTAAACATGCTAATTTTAGCTCTAACACTGATGATCCACCTACAAATGTGAACTGACGTTCAAAAATAAAACATTTGAAAACGGACCATTTTCCACATTTCTGAAGCATGACGTAATGGGGGGGTGTTATCTCTTTTGTCGAAAATCAGCCGTTTTTGCTCGAACATTAAATGCCTCCAAATGGTATTTAATTAACTTCCCGGGGTGAAGAAACCCTTTTTGAGAACTCAGAGTGAGTAAATTGGCCATTTTCATGCACTTTTAACCATTCCATAAATCTTGTGTTTTGGGCCCCTGGAAGCATGAAAATCACTTTAAACATGCTAATTTTAGCTCTAACACTGATGATCCACCTACAAATGTGAACTGACGTTCAAAAATAAAACATTTGAAAACGGACCATTTTCCACATTTCTGAAGCATGACGTAATGGGGGGGTGTTATCTCTTTTGTCGAAAATCAGCCGTTTTTGCTCGAACATTAAATGCCTCCAAATGGTATTTAATTAACTTCCCGAGCCCCTGGAAGCATGAAAATCACTTTAAACATGCTAATTTTAGCTCTAACACTGATGATCCACCTACAAATGTGAACTGACGTTCAAAAATAAAACATTTGAAAACGGACCATTTTCCACATTTCTGAAGCATGACGTAATGGGGGGGTGTTATCTCTTTTGTCGAAAATCAGCCGTTTTTGCTCGAACATTAAATGCCTCCAAATGGTATTTAATTAACTTCCCGAGCCCCTGGAAGCATGAAAATCACTTTAAACATGCTAATTTTAGCTCTAACACTGATGATCCACCTACAAATGTGAACTGACGTTCAAAAATAAAACATTTGAAAACGGACCATTTTCCACATTTCTGAAGCATGACGTAATGGGGGGGTGTTATCTCTTTTGTCGAAAATCAGCCGTTTTTGCTCGAACATTAAATGCCTCCAAATGGTATTTAATTAACTTCCCGGGGTGAAGAAACCCTTTTTGAGAACTCAGAGTGAGTAAATTGGCCATTTTCATGCACTTTTAACCATTCCATAAATCTTGTGTTTTGGGCCCCTGGAAGCATGAAAATCACTTTAAACATGCTAATTTTAGCTCTAACACTGATGATCCACCTACAAATGTGAACTGACGTTCAAAAATAAAACATTTGAAAACGGACCATTTTCCACATTTCTGAAGCATGACGTAATGGGGGGGTGTTATCTCTTTTGTCGAAAATCAGCCTTTTTGCTCGAACATTAAATGCCTCCAAATGGTATTTAATTAACTTCCCGAGCCCCTGGAAGCATGAAAATCACTTTAAACATGCTAATTTTAGCTCTAACACTGATGATCCACCTACAAATGTGAACTGACGTTCAAAAATAAAACATTTGAAAACGGACCATTTTCCACATTTCTGAAGCATGACGTAATGGGGGGGTGTTATCTCTTTTGTCGAAAATCAGCCGTTTTTGCTCGAACATTAAATGCCTCCAAATGGTATTTAATTAACTTCCCGGGGTGAAGAAACCCTTTTTGAGAACTCAGAGTGAGTAAATTGGCCATTTTCATGCACTTTTAACCATTCCATAAATCTTGTGTTTTGGGCCCCTGGAAGCATGAAAATCACTTTAAACATGCTAATTTTAGCTCTAACACTGATGATCCACCTACAAATGTGAACTGACGTTCAAAAATAAAACATTTGAAAACGGACCATTTTCCACATTTCTGAAGCATGACGTAATGGGGGGGTGTTATCTCTTTTGTCGAAAATCAGCCGTTTTTGCTCGAACATTAAATGCCTCCAAATGGTATTTAATTAACTTCCCGAGCCCCTGGAAGCATGAAAATCACTTTAAACATGCTAATTTTAGCTCTAACACTGATGATCCACCTACAAATGTGAACTGACGTTCAAAAATAAAACATTTGAAAACGGACCATTTTCCACATTTCTGAAGCATGACGTAATGGGGGGGTGTTATCTCTTTTGTCGAAAATCAGCCGTTTTTGCTCGAACATTAAATGCCTCCAAATGGTATTTAATTAACTTCCCGGGGTGAAGAAACCCTTTTTGAGAACTCAGAGTGAGTAAATTGGCCATTTTCATGCACTTTTAACCATTCCATAAATCTTGTGTTTTGGGCCCCTGGAAGCATGAAAATCACTTTAAACATGCTAATTTTAGCTCTAACACTGATGATCCACCTACAAATGTGAACTGACGTTCAAAAATAAAACATTTGAAAACGGACCATTTTCCACATTTCTGAAGCATGACGTAATGGGGGGGTGTTATCTCTTTTGTCGAAAATCAGCCGTTTTTGCTCGAACATTAAATGCCTCCAAATGGTATTTAATTAACTTCCCGGGGTGAAGAAACCCTTTTTGAGAACTCAGAGTGAGTAAATTGGCCATTTTCATGCACTTTTAACCATTCCATAAATCTTGTGTTTTGGGCCCCTGGAAGCATGAAAATCACTTTAAACATGCTAATTTTAGCTCTAACACTGATGATCCACCTACAAATGTGAACTGACGTTCAAAAATAAAACATTTGAAAACGGACCATTTTCCACATTTCTGAAGCATGACGTAATGGGGGGGGTGTTATCTCTTTTGTCGAAAATCAGCCGTTTTTGCTCGAACATTAAATGCCTCCAAATGGTATTTAATTAACTTCCCGAGCCCCTGGAAGCATGAAAATCACTTTAAACATGCTAATTTTAGCTCTAACACTGATGATCCACCTACAAATGTGAACTGACGTTCAAAAATAAAACATTTGAAAACGGACCATTTTCCACATTTCTGAAGCATGACGTAATGGGGGGGTGTTATCTCTTTTGTCGAAAATCAGCCGTTTTTGCTCGAACATTAAATGCCTCCAAATGGTATTTAATTAACTTCCCGGGGTGAAGAAACCCTTTTTGAGAACTCAGAGTGAGTAAATTGGCCATTTTCATGCACTTTTAACCATTCCATAAATCTTGTGTTTTGGGCCCCTGGAAGCATGAAAATCACTTTAAACATGCTAATTTTAGCTCTAACACTGATGATCCACCTACAAATGTGAACTGACGTTCAAAAATAAAACATTTGAAAACGGACCATTTTCCACATTTCTGAAGCATGACGTAATGGGGGGGTGTTATCTCTTTTGTCGAAAATCAGCCGTTTTTGCTCGAACATTAAATGCCTCCAAATGGTATTTAATTAACTTCCCGAGCCCCTGGAAGCATGAAAATCACTTTAAACATGCTAATTTTAGCTCTAACACTGATGATCCACCTACAAATGTGAACTGACGTTCAAAAATAAAACATTTGAAAACGGACCATTTTCCACATTTCTGAAGCATGACGTAATGGGGGGGGTGTTATCTCTTTTGTCGAAAATCAGCCGTTTTTGCTCGAACATTAAATGCCTCCAAATGGTATTTAATTAACTTCCCGAGCCCCTGGAAGCATGAAAATCACTTTAAACATGCTAATTTTAGCTCTAACACTGATGATCCACCTACAAATGTGAACTGACGTTCAAAAATAAAACATTTGAAAACGGACCATTTTCCACATTTCTGAAGCATGACGTAATGGGGGGGTGTTATCTCTTTTGTCGAAAATCAGCCGTTTTTGCTCGAACATTAAATGCCTCCAAATGGTATTTAATTAACTTCCGGGGTGAAGAAACCCTTTTTGAGAACTCAGAGTGAGTAAATTGGCCATTTTCATGCACTTTTAACCATTCCATAAATCTTGTGTTTTGGGCCCCTGGAAGCATGAAAATCACTTTAAACATGCTAATTTTAGCTCTAACACTGATGATCCACCTACAAATGTGAACTGACGTTCAAAAATAAACATTTGAAAACGGACCATTTTCCACATTTCTGAAGCATGACGTAATGGGGGGGTGTTATCTCTTTTGTCGAAAATCAGCCGTTTTTGCTCGAACATTAAATGCCTCCAAATGGTATTTAATTAACTTCCCGAGCCCCTGGAAGCATGAAAATCACTTTAAACATGCTAATTTTAGCTCTAACACTGATGATCCACCTACAAATGTGAACTGACGTTCAAAAATAAAACATTTGAAAACGGACCATTTTCCACATTTCTGAAGCATGACGTAATGGGGGGGTGTTATCTCTTTTGTCGAAAATCAGCCGTTTTTGCTCGAACATTAAATGCCTCCAAATGGTATTTAATTAACTTCCCGGGGTGAAGAAACCCTTTTTGAGAACTCAGAGTGAGTAAATTGGCCATTTTCATGCACTTTTAACCATTCCATAAATCTTGTGTTTTGGCCCCTGGAAGCATGAAAATCACTTTAAACATGCTAATTTTAGCTCTAACACTGATGATCCACCTACAAATGTGAACTGACGTTCAAAAATAAAACATTTGAAAACGGACCATTTTCCACATTTCTGAAGCATGACGTAATGGGGGGGTGTTATCTCTTTTGTCGAAAATCAGCCGTTTTTGCTCGAACATTAAATGCCTCCAAATGGTATTTAATTAACTTCCCGAGCCCCTGGAAGCATGAAAATCACTTTAAACATGCTAATTTTAGCTCTAACACTGATGATCCACCTACAAATGTGAACTGACGTTCAAAAATAAAACATTTGAAAACGGACCATTTTCCACATTTCTGAAGCATGACGTAATGGGGGGGTGTTATCTCTTTTGTCGAAAATCAGCCGTTTTTGCTCGAACATTAAATGCCTCCAAATGGTATTTAATTAACTTCCCGGGGTGAAGAAACCCTTTTTGAGAACTCAGAGTGAGTAAATTGGCCATTTTCATGCACTTTTAACCATTCCATAAATCTTGTGTTTTGGGCCCCTGGAAGCATGAAAATCACTTTAAACATGCTAATTTTAGCTCTAACACTGATGATCCACCTACAAATGTGAACTGACGTTCAAAAATAAAACATTTGAAAACGGACCATTTTCCACATTTCTGAAGCATGACGTAATGGGGGGGTGTTATCTCTTTTGTCGAAAATCAGCCGTTTTTGCTCGAACATTAAATGCCTCCAAATGGTATTTAATTAACTTCCCGAGCCCCTGGAAGCATGAAAATCACTTTAAACATGCTAATTTTAGCTCTAACACTGATGATCCACCTACAAATGTGAACTGACGTTCAAAAATAAAACATTTGAAAACGGACCATTTTCCACATTTCTGAAGCATGACGTAATGGGGGGGGTGTTATCTCTTTTGTCGAAAATCAGCCGTTTTTGCTCGAACATTAAATGCCTCCAAATGGTATTTAATTAACTTCCCGAGCCCCTGGAAGCATGAAAATCACTTTAAACATGCTAATTTTAGCTCTAACACTGATGATCCACCTACAAATGTGAACTGACGTTCAAAAATAAAACATTTGAAAACGGACCATTTTCCACATTTCTGAAGCATGACGTAATGGGGGGGTGTTATCTCTTTTGTCGAAAATCAGCCGTTTTTGCTCGAACATTAAATGCCTCCAAATGGTATTTAATTAACTTCCCGGGGTGAAGAAACCCTTTTTGAGAACTCAGAGTGAGTAAATTGGCCATTTTCATGCACTTTTAACCATTCCATAAATCTTGTGTTTTGGGCCCCTGGAAGCATGAAAATCACTTTAAACATGCTAATTTTAGCTCTAACACTGATGATCCACCTACAAATGTGAACTGACGTTCAAAAATAAACATTTGAAAACGGACCATTTTCCACATTTCTGAAGCATGACGTAATGGGGGGGTGTTATCTCTTTTGTCGAAAATCAGCCGTTTTTGCTCGAACATTAAATGCCTCCAAATGGTATTTAATTAACTTCCCGAGCCCCTGGAAGCATGAAAATCACTTTAAACATGCTAATTTTAGCTCTAACACTGATGATCCACCTACAAATGTGAACTGACGTTCAAAAATAAAACATTTGAAAACGGACCATTTTCCACATTTCTGAAGCATGACGTAATGGGGGGGTGTTATCTCTTTTGTCGAAAATCAGCCGTTTTTGCTCGAACATTAAATGCCTCCAAATGGTATTTAATTAACTTCCCGGGGTGAAGAAACCCTTTTTGAGAACTCAGAGTGAGTAAATTGGCCATTTTCATGCACTTTTAACCATTCCATAAATCTTGTGTTTTGGGCCCCTGGAAGCATGAAAATCACTTTAAACATGCTAATTTTAGCTCTAACACTGATGATCCACCTACAAATGTGAACTGACGTTCAAAAATAAAACATTTGAAAACGGACCATTTTCCACATTTCTGAAGCATGACGTAATGGGGGGGTGTTATCTCTTTTGTCGAAAATCAGCCGTTTTTGCTCGAACATTAAATGCCTCCAAATGGTATTTAATTAACTTCCCGAGCCCCTGGAAGCATGAAAATCACTTTAAACATGCTAATTTTAGCTCTAACACTGATGATCCACCTACAAATGTGAACTGACGTTCAAAAATAAAACATTTGAAAACGGACCATTTTCCACATTTCTGAAGCATGACGTAATGGGGGGGTGTTATCTCTTTTGTCGAAAATCAGCCGTTTTTGCTCGAACATTAAATGCCTCCAAATGGTATTTAATTAACTTCCCGAGCCCCTGGAAGCATGAAAATCACTTTAAACATGCTAATTTTAGCTCTAACACTGATGATCCACCTACAAATGTGAACTGACGTTCAAAAATAAAACATTTGAAAACGGACCATTTTCCACATTTCTGAAGCATGACGTAATGGGGGGGTGTTATCTCTTTTGTCGAAAATCAGCCGTTTTTGCTCGAACATTAAATGCCTCCAAATGGTATTTAATTAACTTCCCGGGGTGAAGAAACCCTTTTTGAGAACTCAGAGTGAGTAAATTGGCCATTTTCATGCACTTTTAACCATTCCATAAATCTTGTGTTTTGGGCCCCTGGAAGCATGAAAATCACTTTAAACATGCTAATTTTAGCTCTAACACTGATGATCCACCTACAAATGTGAACTGACGTTCAAAAATAAAACATTTGAAAACGGACCATTTTCCACATTTCTGAAGCATGACGTAATGGGGGGGTGTTATCTCTTTTGTCGAAAATCAGCCGTTTTTGCTCGAACATTAAATGCCTCCAAATGGTATTTAATTAACTTCCCGGGGTGAAGAAACCCTTTTTGAGAACTCAGAGTGAGTAAATTGGCCATTTTCATGCACTTTTAACCATTCCATAAATCTTGTGTTTTGGGCCCCTGGAAGCATGAAAATCACTTTAAACATGCTAATTTTAGCTCTAACACTGATGATCCACCTACAAATGTGAACTGACGTTCAAAAATAAAACATTTGAAAACGGACCATTTTCCACATTTCTGAAGCATGACGTAATGGGGGGGTGTTATCTCTTTTGTCGAAAATCAGCCGTTTTTGCTCGAACATTAAATGCCTCCAAATGGTATTTAATTAACTTCCCGAGCCCCTGGAAGCATGAAAATCACTTTAAACATGCTAATTTTAGCTCTAACACTGATGATCCACCTACAAATGTGAACTGACGTTCAAAAATAAAACATTTGAAAACGGACCATTTTCCACATTTCTGAAGCATGACGTAATGGGGGGGTGTTATCTCTTTTGTCGAAAATCAGCCGTTTTTGCTCGAACATTAAATGCCTCCAAATGGTATTTAATTAACTTCCCGAGCCCCTGGAAGCATGAAAATCACTTTAAACATGCTAATTTTAGCTCTAACACTGATGATCCACCTACAAATGTGAACTGACGTTCAAAAATAAGACATTTGAAAACGGACCATTTTCCACATTTCTGAAGCATGACGTAATGGGGGGGTGTTATCTCTTTTGTCGAAAATCAGCCGTTTTTGCTCGAACATTAAATGCCTCCAAATGGTATTTAATTAACTTCCCGGAGCCCCTGGAAGCATGAAAATCACTTTAAACATGCTAATTTTAGCTCTAACACTGATGATCCACCTACAAATGTGAACTGACGTTCAAAAATAAAACATTTGAAAACGGACCATTTTCCACATTTCTGAAGCATGACGTAATGGGGGGGTGTTATCTCTTTTGTCGAAAATCAGCCGTTTTTGCTCGAACATTAAATGCCTCCAAATGGTATTTAATTAACTTCCCGGGGTGAAGAAACCCTTTTTGAGAACTCAGAGTGAGTAAATTGGCCATTTTCATGCACTTTTAACCATTCCATAAATCTTGTGTTTTGG
>NW_028244709.1:0-82000 GCF_964263255.1 Lissotriton vulgaris
GCCCTTCAACAAAAATGCCCGGGTGAGCCTCTTGGGCTCTGAAGCCAACTTGCCCCGTTGTTGGAGCCTCTCTAGGCTCGAAGGGAAAATGCCCGCTGAGCCTGAGACTCTGTTCATCACCACCCCCTTTTCTGAATCATTTTTGTCCACCATAAGCGTGGAAGGGTATACTCAGATGTGAGTCCGTAGCTCATTGCACCATCAGGATTCAAGCAAGCCGGGCCGAAGACGGCTGAAATGCCAGAAACCGGTCCCCGGTAGCTTGTTTCCTTCCCAGTAAAAGAATTGGCTTGGTAGTTTAGTCTGCCCTGTTCCCATGATGCACTGGGCCAAGGTCAGACTAATTTGCATATAGCCAAGTTCTGAGCTGGGATGGTGCAGTGAACTAAAAAACGGTGATGGATCAAGCCCTGATCTTTGGACTGGGTAAGAGTGGTCTGCTTAATTCAGACACTCTGTTCATCACCACCCCCTTTTCTGAATCATTTTTGTCCACCATAAGCGTGGAAGGGTATACTCAGATGTGAGTCCCTAGCTCATTGCACCATCAGGATTCAAGCAAGCCTGGCCGAAGACGGATGAAATGCCAGAAACCGGTCCCCGGTAGCTTGTTTCCTTCCCAGTATAAGAATTGGCTTGGTAGTTTGGTCTGCCCTGTTCCCATGATGCACTGGGCCAGGGTCAGACTAATTTGCATATAGCCAAGTTCTGAGCTGGGATGGTGCAGTGAGCTAAAAAAAAACGGTGATGAATCAAGCCCTGATCTTTGGACTGGGTAAGAGTGGTCTGCTTAATTCAGACACTCTGTTCATCACCACCCCCTTTTCTGAATCATTTTTGTCCACCATAAGCGTGGAAGGGTATACTCAGATGTGAGTCCCTAGCTCATTGCACCATCAGGATTCAAGCAAGCCGGGCCGAAGACGGCTGAAATGCCAGAAACCGGTCCCCGGTAGCTTGTTTCCTTCCCAGTATAAGAAATGGCTTGGTAGTTTGGTCTGCCCTGTTCCCATGATGCACTGGGCCAGGGTCAGACTAATTTGCATATAGCCAAGTTCTGAGCTGGGATGGTGCAGTGAGCTAAAAAACGGTGATGGATCAAGCCCTGATCTTTGGACTGGGTAAGAGTGGTCTGCTTAATTCAGACACTCTGTTCATCACCACCCCCTTTTCTGAATCATTTTTGTCCACCATAAGCGTGGAAGGGTATACTCAGATGTGAGTCCCTAGCTCATTGCACCATCAGGATTCAAGCAAGCCTGGACGAAGACGGCTGAAATGCCAGAAACCGGTCCCCGGTAGCTTGTTTCCTTCCCAGTATAAGAATTGGCTTGGTAGTTTGGTCTGCCCTGTTCCCATGATGCACTGGGCCAGGGTCAGACTAATTTGCATATAGCCAAGTTCTGAGCTGGGATGGTGCAGTGAGCTAAAAAACGGTGATGGATCAAGCCCTGATCTTTGGACTGGGTAAGAGTGGTCTGCTTAATTCAGACACTCTGTTCATCACCACCCCCTTTTCTGAATCATTTTTGTCCACCATAAAAGTGGAAGGGTATACTCAGATGTGAGTCCCTAGCTCATTGCACCATCAGGATTCAAGCAAGCCGGGCCAAAGACGGCTGAAATGCCAGAAACCGGTCCCGGTAGCTTGTTTCCTTCCCAGTATAAGAATTGGCTTGGTAGTTTGGTCTGCCCTGTTCCCATGATGCACTGGGCCAGGGTCAGACTAATTTTCATATAGCCAAGTTCTGAGCTGGGATGGTGCAGTGAGCTAAAAAACGGTGATGGATCAAGCCCTGATCTTTGGACTGGGTAAGAGTGGTCTGCTTAATTCTGACACTCTGTTCATCACGACCCCCTTTTCTGAATCATTTTTGCCCACCATAAGCGTGGAAGGGTATACTCAGATGTGAGTCCCTAGCTCATTGCACCATCAGGATTCAAGCAAGCCGGGCCGAAGACGGCTGAAATGCCAGAAACCGGTCCCCGGTAGCTTGTTTCCTTCCCAGTATAAGAATTGGCTTGGTAGTTTGGTCTGCCCTGTTCCCATGATGCACTGGGCCAGGGTCAGACTAATTTGCATATAGCCAAGTTCTGAGCTGGGATGGTGCAGTGAGCTAAAAAACGGTGATGGATCAAGCCCTGATCTTTGGACTGGGTAAGAGTGGTCTGCTTAATTCAGACACTCTGTTCATCACCACCCCCTTTTCTGAATCATTTTTGTCCACCATAAGCGTGGAATGGTATACTCAGATGTGAGTCCCTAGCTCATTGCACCATCAGGATTCAAGCAAGCCGGGCCGAAGACGGCTGAAATGCCAGAAACCGGTCCCGGTAGCTTGTTTCCTTCCCAGTGTAAGAATTGGCTTGGTAGTTTGGTCTGCCCTGTTCCCATGATGCACTGGGCCAGGGTCAGACTAATTTGCATATAGCCAGGTTCTGAGCTGGGATGGTGCAGTGATCTAAAAAACGGTGATGGATCAAGCCCTGATCTTTGGACTGGGTAAGAGTGGTCTGCATAATTCAGACACTCTGTTCATCACCACCCCCTTTTCTGAATCATTTTTGTCCACCATAAGCGTGGAAGGATATACTCAGATGTGAGTCCCTAGCTCATTGCACCATCAGGATTCAAGCAAGCCGGGCCGAAGACGGCTGAAATGCAGAAACCGGTCCCCGGTAGCTTGTTTCCTTCCCAGTATAAGAATTGGTTTGGTAGTTTGGTCTGCCCAGTGCCCATGATGCACTGGGCCAGGGTCAGACTAATTTGCATATAGCCAAGTTCTGAGCTAGGATGGTGCAGTGAGCTAAAAAACGGTGATGAATCAAGCCCTGATCTTTGGACTGGGTAAAAGTGATCTGCTTATTTCAGACACTCTGTTCATCACCACCCCCTTTTCTGAATCATTTTTGTCCACCATAAGCGTGGAAGGGTATACTCATATGTGAGTCCCTAGCTCATTGCACCATCAGGATTCAAGCAAGCCTGGCCGAAGACGGCTGAAATGCCAGAAACCGGTCCCCGGTAGCTTGTTTCCTTCCCAGTATAAGAATTGGCTTGGTAGTTTGGTCTGCCCTGTTCCCATGATGCACTGGGCCAGGGTCAGACTAATTTGCATATAGCCAAGTTCTGAGCTGGGATGGTGCAGTGAGCTAAAAAACGGTGATGGATCAAGCCCTGATCTTTGGACTGGGTAAGAGTGGTCTGCTTAATTCAGACACTCTGTTCATCACCACCCCCTTTTCTGAATCATTTTTGTCCACCATAAGCGTGGAAGGGTATACTCAGATGTTAGTCCCTAGCTCATGGCACCATCAGGATTCAAGCAAGCCGGGCCGAAGACGGCTGAAATGCAGAAACCGGTCCCCGGTAGCTTGTTTCCTTCCCAGTATAAGAATTGGCTAGGTAGTTTGGTCTGCCCTGTTCCCATGATGCACTGGGACAGGGTCAGACTAATTTGCATATAGCCAAGTTCTGAGCTGGGATGATGCAGTGAGCTAAAAAACTGTGATGGATCAAGCCCTGATCTTTGGACTGGGTAAGAGTGGTCTGCTTAATTCAGACACTCTGTTCATCACCACCCCCTTTTCTGAATCATTTTTGTCCGCCATAAGCGTGGAAGGGTATACTCAGATGTGAGTCCCTAGCTCATTGCACCATCAGGATTCAAGCAAGCCTGGCAGAAGACGGCTGAAATGCCAGAAACCGGTCCCCGGTAGCTTGTTTCCTTCCCAGTATAAGAATTGGCTTGGTAGTTTGGTCTGCCCTGTTCCCATGATGCACTGGGCCAGGGTCAGACTAATTTGCATATAGCCAAGTTCTGAGCTGGGATGGTGCAGTGAGCTAAAAAACGGTGATGGATCAAGCCCTGATCTTTGGACTGGGTAAGAGTGGTCTGCTTAATCCAGACACTCTGTTCATCACCACCCCCTTTTCTGAATCATTTTTGTCCACCATAAGCGTGGAAGGGTATACTCAGATGTGAGTCCCTAGCTCATTGCACCATCGGGATTCAAGCAAGCCGGGCCGAAGACGGCTGAAATGCTAGAAACCGGTCCCCGGTAGCTTGTTTCCTTCCCAGTATAAGAATTGGCTTGGTAGTTTGGTCTGTCCTGTTCCCATGATGCACTGGGCCAGGGTCAGACTAATTTGCATATAGCCAGGTTCTGAGCTGGGATGGTGCAGTGAGCTAAAAAACGGTGATGGATCAAGCCCTGATCTTTGGACTGGGTAAGAGTGGTCTGCTTAATTCAGACACTCTGTTCATCACCACCCCCTTTTCTGAATCATTTTTGTCCACCATAAGCGTGGAAGGGTATACTCAGATGTGAGTCCCTAGCTCATTGCACCATCAGGATTCAAGCAAGCCGGGCCGAAGACGGCTGAAATGCCAGAAACTGGTCCCGGTAGCTTGTTTCCTTCCCAGTATAAGAATTGGCTTGGTAGTTTGGTCTGCCCTGTTCCCATGATGCACTGGGCCAGGGTCAGACTAATTTGCATATAGCCAAGTTCTGAGCTGGGATGGTGCAGTGAGCTAAAAAACGGTGATGAATCAAGCCCTGATCTTTGGACTGGGTAAAAGTGATCTGCTTATTTCAGACACTCTGTTCATCACCACCCCCTTTTCTGAATCATTTTTGTCCACCATAAGCGTGGAAGGGTATACTCATATGTGAGTCCCTAGCTCATTGCACCATCAGGATTCAAGCAAGCCTGGCCGAAGACGGCTGAAATGCCAGAAACCGGTCCCCGGTAGCTTGTTTCCTTCCCAGTATAAGAATTGGCTTGGTAGTTTGGTCTGCCCTGTTCCCATGATGCACTGGGCCAGGGTCAGACTAATTTGCATATAGCCAAGTTCTGAGCTGGGATGGTGCAGTGAGCTAAAAAACGGTGATGGATCAAGCCCTGATCTTTGGACTGGGTAAGAGTGGTCTGCTTAATTCAGACACTCTGTTCATCACCACCCCCTTTTCTGAATCATTTTTGTCCACCATAAGCGTGGAAGGGTATACTCAGATGTTAGTCCCTAGCTCATGGCACCATCAGGATTCAAGCAAGCCGGGCCGAAGACGGCTGAAATGCAGAAACCGGTCCCCGGTAGCTTGTTTCCTTCCCAGTATAAGAATTGGCTAGGTAGTTTGGTCTGCCCTGTTCCCATGATGCACTGGGACAGGGTCAGACTAATTTGCATATAGCCAAGTTCTGAGCTGGGATGATGCAGTGAGCTAAAAAACTGTGATGGATCAAGCCCTGATCTTTGGACTGGGTAAGAGTGGTCTGCTTAATTCAGACACTCTGTTCATCACCACCCCCTTTTCTGAATCATTTTTGTCCGCCATAAGCGTGGAAGGGTATACTCAGATGTGAGTCCCTAGCTCATTGCACCATCAGGATTCAAGCAAGCCTGGCAGAAGACGGCTGAAATGCCAGAAACCGGTCCCCGGTAGCTTGTTTCCTTCCCAGTATAAGAATTGGCTTGGTAGTTTGGTCTGCCCTGTTCCCATGATGCACTGGGCCAGGGTCAGACTAATTTGCATATAGCCAAGTTCTGAGCTGGGATGGTGCAGTGAGCTAAAAAACGGTGATGGATCAAGCCCTGATCTTTGGACTGGGTAAGAGTGGTCTGCTTAATCCAGACACTCTGTTCATCACCACCCCCTTTTCTGAATCATTTTTGTCCACCATAAGCGTGGAAGGGTATACTCAGATGTGAGTCCCTAGCTCATTGCACCATCAGGATTCAAGCAAGCCGGGCCGAAGACGGCTGAAATGCTAGAAACCGGTCCCCGGTAGCTTGTTTCCTTCCCAGTATAAGAATTGGCTTGGTAGTTTGGTCTGTCCTGTTCCCATGATGCACTGGGCCAGGGTCAGACTAATTTGAATATAGCCAGGTTCTGAGCTGGGATGGTGCAGTGAGCTAAAAAACGGTGATGGATCAAGCCCTGATCTTTGGACTGGGTAAGAGTGGTCTGCTTAATTCAGACACTCTGTTCATCACCACCCCCTTTTCTGAATCATTTTTGTCCACCATAAGCGTGGAAGGGTATACTCATATGTGAGTCCCTAGCTCATTGCACCATCAGGATTCAAGCAAGCCTGGCCGAAGACGGCTGAAATGCCAGAAACCGGTCCCCGGTAGCTTGTTTCCTTCCCAGTATAAGAATTGGCTTGGTAGTTTGGTCTGCCCTGTTCCCATGATGCACTGGGCCAGGGTCAGACTAATTTGCATATAGCCAAGTTCTGAGCTGGGATGGTGCAGTGAGCTAAAAAACGGTGATGGATCAAGCCCTGATCTTTGGACTGGGTAAGAGTGGTCTGCTTAATTCAGACACTCTGTTCATCACCACCCCCTTTTCTGAATCATTTTTGTCCACCATAAGCGTGGAAGGGTATACTCAGATGTTAGTCCCTAGCTCATGGCACCATCAGGATTCAAGCAAGCCGGGCCGAAGACGGCTGAAATGCAGAAACCGGTCCCCGGTAGCTTGTTTCCTTCCCAGTATAAGAATTGGCTAGGTAGTTTGGTCTGCCCTGTTCCCATGATGCACTGGGACAGGGTCAGACTAATTTGCATATAGCCAAGTTCTGAGCTGGGATGATGCAGTGAGCTAAAAAACTGTGATGGATCAAGCCCTGATCTTTGGACTGGGTAAGAGTGGTCTGCTTAATTCAGACACTCTGTTCATCACCACCCCCTTTTCTGAATCATTTTTGTCCGCCATAAGCGTGGAAGGGTATACTCAGATGTGAGTCCCTAGCTCATTGCACCATCAGGATTCAAGCAAGCCTGGCAGAAGACGGCTGAAATGCCAGAAACCGGTCCCCGGTAGCTTGTTTCCTTCCCAGTATAAGAATTGGCTTGGTAGTTTGGTCTGCCCTGTTCCCATGATGCACTGGGCCAGGGTCAGACTAATTTGCATATAGCCAAGTTCTGAGCTGGGATGGTGCAGTGAGCTAAAAAACGGTGATGGATCAAGCCCTGATCTTTGGACTGGGTAAGAGTGGTCTGCTTAATCCAGACACTCTGTTCATCACCACCCCCTTTTCTGAATCATTTTTGTCCACCATAAGCGTGGAAGGGTATACTCAGATGTGAGTCCCTAGCTCATTGCACCATCGGGATTCAAGCAAGCCGGGCCGAAGACGGCTGAAATGCTAGAAACCGGTCCCCGGTAGCTTGTTTCCTTCCCAGTATAAGAATTGGCTTGGTAGTTTGGTCTGTCCTGTTCCCATGATGCACTGGGCCAGGGTCAGACTAATTTGCATATAGCCAGGTTCTGAGCTGGGATGGTGCAGTGAGCTAAAAAACGGTGATGGATCAAGCCCTGATCTTTGGACTGGGTAAGAGTGGTCTGCTTAATTCAGACACTCTGTTCATCACCACCCCCTTTTCTGAATCATTTTTGTCCACCATAAGCGTGGAAGGGTATACTCAGATGTGAGTCCCTAGCTCATTGCACCATCAGGATTCAAGCAAGCCGGGCCGAAGACGGCTGAAATGCCAGAAACTGGTCCCGGTAGCTTGTTTCCTTCCCAGTATAAGAATTGGCTTGGTAGTTTGGTCTGCCCTGTTCCCATGATGCACTGGGCCAGGGTCAGACTAATTTGCATATAGCCAAGTTCTGAGCTGGGATGGTGCAGTGAGCTAAAAAACGGTGATGAATCAAGCCCTGATCTTTGGACTGGGTAAAAGTGATCTGCTTATTTCAGACACTCTGTTCATCACCACCCCCTTTTCTGAATCATTTTTGTCCACCATAAGCGTGGAAGGGTATACTCATATGTGAGTCCCTAGCTCATTGCACCATCAGGATTCAAGCAAGCCTGGCCGAAGACGGCTGAAATGCCAGAAACCGGTCCCCGGTAGCTTGTTTCCTTCCCAGTATAAGAATTGGCTTGGTAGTTTGGTCTGCCCTGTTCCCATGATGCACTGGGCCAGGGTCAGACTAATTTGCATATAGCCAAGTTCTGAGCTGGGATGGTGCAGTGAGCTAAAAAACGGTGATGGATCAAGCCCTGATCTTTGGACTGGGTAAGAGTGGTCTGCTTAATTCAGACACTCTGTTCATCACCACCCCCTTTTCTGAATCATTTTTGTCCACCATAAGCGTGGAAGGGTATACTCAGATGTTAGTCCCTAGCTCATGGCACCATCAGGATTCAAGCAAGCCGGGCCGAAGACGGCTGAAATGCAGAAACCGGTCCCCGGTAGCTTGTTTCCTTCCCAGTATAAGAATTGGCTAGGTAGTTTGGTCTGCCCTGTTCCCATGATGCACTGGGACAGGGTCAGACTAATTTGCATATAGCCAAGTTCTGAGCTGGGATGATGCAGTGAGCTAAAAAACTGTGATGGATCAAGCCCTGATCTTTGGACTGGGTAAGAGTGGTCTGCTTAATTCAGACACTCTGTTCATCACCACCCCCTTTTCTGAATCATTTTTGTCCGCCATAAGCGTGGAAGGGTATACTCAGATGTGAGTCCCTAGCTCATTGCACCATCAGGATTCAAGCAAGCCTGGCAGAAGACGGCTGAAATGCCAGAAACCGGTCCCCGGTAGCTTGTTTCCTTCCCAGTATAAGAATTGGCTTGGTAGTTTGGTCTGCCCTGTTCCCATGATGCACTGGGCCAGGGTCAGACTAATTTGCATATAGCCAAGTTCTGAGCTGGTATGGTGCAGTGAGCTAAAAAACGGTGATGGATCAAGCCCTGATCTTTGGACTGGGTAAGAGTGGTCTGCTTAATCCAGACACTCTGTTCATCACCACCCCCTTTTCTGAATCATTTTTGTCCACCATAAGCGTGGAAGGGTATACTCAGATGTGAGTCCCTAGCTCATTGCACCATCAGGATTCAAGCAAGCCGGGCCGAAGACGGCTGAAATGCTAGAAACCGGTCCCCGGTAGCTTGTTTCCTTCCCAGTATAAGAATTGGCTTGGTAGTTTGGTCTGTCCTGTTCCCATGATGCACTGGGCCAGGGTCAGACTAATTTGAATATAGCCAGGTTCTGAGCTGGGATGGTGCAGTGAGCTAAAAAACGGTGATGGATCAAGCCCTGATCTTTGGACTGGGTAAGAGTGGTCTGCTTAATTCAGACACTCTGTTCATCACCACCCCCTTTTCTGAATCATTTTTGTCCACCATAAGCGTGGAAGGGTATACTCAGATGTGAGTCCCTAGCTCATTGCACCATCAGGATTCAAGCAAGCCGGGCCGAAGACGGCTGAAATGCCAGAAACTGGTCCCGGTAGCTTGTTTCCTTCCCAGTATAAGAATTGGCTTGGTAGTTTGGTCTGCCCTGTTCCCATGATGCACTGGGCCAGGGTCAGACTAATTTGCATATAGCCAAGTTCTGAGCTGGGATGGTGCAGTGAGCTAAAAAACGGTGATGGATCAAGCCCTGATCTTTGGACTGGGTAAGAGTGGTCTGCTTAATTCAGACACTCTGTTCATCACCACCCCCTTTTCTGAATCATTTTTGCCCACCATAAGCGTGGAAGGGTATACTCAGATGTGAGTCCCTAGCTCATTGCACCATCAGGATTCAAGCAAGCCGGGCCGAAGACGGCTGAAATGCCAGAAACCGGTCCCCGGTAGCTTGTTTCCTTCCCAGTATAAGAATTGGCTTGGTAGGTTGGTCTGCCCTGTTCCCATGATGCACTGGGCCAGGGTCAGACTAATTTGCATATAGCCAAGTTCTGAGCTGGGATGGTGCAGTGAGCTAAAAAACGGTGATGGATCAAGCCCTGATCTTTGGACTGGGTAAGAGTGGTCTGCTTAATTCAGACACTCTGTTCATCACCACCCCCTTTTCTGAATCATTTTTGTCCACCATAAGCGTGGAAGGGTATACTCAGATGTGAGTCCCTAGCTCATTGCACCATCAGGATTCAAGCAAGCCGGGCCGAAGACGGCTGAAATGCCAGAAACCGGTCCCCGGTAGCTTGTTTGCTTCCCAGTATAAGAATTGGCTGGGTAGTTTGGTCTGCCCTGTTCCCATGATGCACTGGGCCAGGGTCAGACTAATTTGCATATAGCCAAGTTCTGAGCTGGGATGGTGCAGTGAGCTAAAAAACGGTGATGGATCAAGCCCTGATCTTGGACTGGGTAAGAGTGGTCTGCTTAATTCAGACACTCTGTTCATCACCACCCCCTTTTCTGAATCATTTTTTGTCCACCATAAGCGTGGAAGGGTATACTCAGATGTGAGTCCCTAGCTCATTGCACCATCAGGATTCAAGCAAGCCTGGCCGAAGACGGCTGAAATGCCAGAAACCGGTCCCCGGTAGCTTGTTTCCTTCCCAGTATAAGAATTGGCTTGGCAGTTTGGTCTGCCCTGTTCCCATGATGCACTGGGCCAGGGTCAGACTAATTTGCATATAGCCAAGTTCTGAGCTGGGATGGTGCAGTGAGCTAAAAAACGGTGATGGATCAAGCCCTGATCTTTGGACTGGGTAAGAGTGGTCTGCTTAATTCAGACACTCTGTTCATCACCACCCCCTTTTCTGAATCATTTTTGTCCACCATAAGCGTGGAAGGGTATACTCAGATGTGAGTCCCTAGCTCATTGCACCATCAGGATTCAAGCAAGCCGGGCCGAAGACGGCTGAAATGCCAGAAACCGGTCCCCGGTAGCTTGTTTCCTTCCCAGTATAAAAATTGGCTTGGTAGTTTGGTCTGCCCTGTTCCCATGATGCACTGGGCCAGGGTCAGACTAATTTGCATATAGCCAAGTTCTGAGCTGGGATGGTGCAGTGAGCTAAAAAACGGTGATGGATCAAGCCCTGATCTTTGGACTGGGTAAGAGTGGTCTGCTTAATTCAGACACTCTGTTCATCACCACCCCCTTTTCTGAATCATTTTTTGTCCACCATAAGCGTGGAAGGGTATACTCAGATGTGAGTCCCTAGCTCATTGCACCATCAGGATTTAAGCAAGTCTGGCCGAAGGCGGCTGAAATGCCAGAAACCGGTCCCCGGTAGCTTGTTTCCTTCCCAGTATAAGAATTGGCTTGGTAGTTTGGTCTGCCCTGTTCCCATGATGCACTGGGCCAGGGTCAGACTAATTTGCATATAGCCAAGTTCTGAGCTGGGATGGTGCAGTGAGCTAAAAAACGGTGATGGATCAAGCCCGGATCTTTGGACTGGGTAAGAGTGGTCTGCTTAATTCAGACACTCTGTTCATCACCACCCCCTTTTCTGAATCATTTTTGTCCACCATAAGCGTGGAAGGGTATACTCAGATGTTAGTCCCTAGCTCATGGCACCATCAGGATTCAAGCAAGCCGGGCCGAAGACGGCTGAAATGCAGAAACCGGTCCCCGGTAGCTTGTTTCCTTCCCAGTATAAGAATTGGCTAGGTAGTTTGGTCTGCCCTGTTCCCATGATGCACTGGGACAGGGTCAGACTAATTTGCATATAGCCAAGTTCTGAGCTGGGATGATGCAGTGAGCTAAAAAACTGTGATGGATCAAGCCCTGATCTTTGGACTGGGTAAGAGTGGTCTGCTTAATTCAGACACTCTGTTCATCACCACCCCCTTTTCTGAATCATTTTTGTCCGCCATAAGCGTGGAAGGGTATACTCAGATGTGAGTCCCTAGCTCATTGCACCATCAGGATTCAAGCAAGCCTGGCAGAAGACGGCTGAAATGCCAGAAACCGGTCCCCGGTAGCTTGTTTCCTTCCCAGTATAAGAATTGGCTTGGTAGTTTGGTCTGCCCTGTTCCCATGATGCACTGGGCCAGGGTCAGACTAATTTGCATATAGCCAAGTTCTGAGCTGGGATGGTGCAGTGAGCTAAAAAACGGTGATGGATCAAGCCCTGATCTTTGGACTGGGTAAGAGTGGTCTGCTTAATCCAGACACTCTGTTCATCACCACCCCCTTTTCTGAATCATTTTTGTCCACCATAAGCGTGGAAGGGTATACTCAGATGTGAGTCCCTAGCTCATTGCACCATCGGGATTCAAGCAAGCCGGGCCGAAGACGGCTGAAATGCTAGAAACCGGTCCCCGGTAGCTTGTTTCCTTCCCAGTATAAGAATTGGCTTGGTAGTTTGGTCTGTCCTGTTCCCATGATGCACTGGGCCAGGGTCAGACTAATTTGCATATAGCCAGGTTCTGAGCTGGGATGGTGCAGTGAGCTAAAAAACGGTGATGGATCAAGCCCTGATCTTTGGACTGGGTAAGAGTGGTCTGCTTAATTCAGACACTCTGTTCATCACCACCCCCTTTTCTGAATCATTTTTGTCCACCATAAGCGTGGAAGGGTATACTCAGATGTGAGTCCCTAGCTCATTGCACCATCAGGATTCAAGCAAGCCGGGCCGAAGACGGCTGAAATGCCAGAAACTGGTCCCGGTAGCTTGTTTCCTTCCCAGTATAAGAATTGGCTTGGTAGTTTGGTCTGCCCTGTTCCCATGATGCACTGGGCCAGGGTCAGACTAATTTGCATATAGCCAAGTTCTGAGCTGGGATGGTGCAGTGAGCTAAAAAACGGTGATGAATCAAGCCCTGATCTTTGGACTGGGTAAAAGTGATCTGCTTATTTCAGACACTCTGTTCATCACCACCCCCTTTTCTGAATCATTTTTGTCCACCATAAGCGTGGAAGGGTATACTCATATGTGAGTCCCTAGCTCATTGCACCATCAGGATTCAAGCAAGCCTGGCCGAAGACGGCTGAAATGCCAGAAACCGGTCCCCGGTAGCTTGTTTCCTTCCCAGTATAAGAATTGGCTTGGTAGTTTGGTCTGCCCTGTTCCCATGATGCACTGGGCCAGGGTCAGACTAATTTGCATATAGCCAAGTTCTGAGCTGGGATGGTGCAGTGAGCTAAAAAACGGTGATGGATCAAGCCCTGATCTTTGGACTGGGTAAGAGTGGTCTGCTTAATTCAGACACTCTGTTCATCACCACCCCCTTTTCTGAATCATTTTTGTCCACCATAAGCGTGGAAGGGTATACTCAGATGTTAGTCCCTAGCTCATGGCACCATCAGGATTCAAGCAAGCCGGGCCGAAGACGGCTGAAATGCAGAAACCGGTCCCCGGTAGCTTGTTTCCTTCCCAGTATAAGAATTGGCTAGGTAGTTTGGTCTGCCCTGTTCCCATGATGCACTGGGACAGGGTCAGACTAATTTGCATATAGCCAAGTTCTGAGCTGGGATGATGCAGTGAGCTAAAAAACTGTGATGGATCAAGCCCTGATCTTTGGACTGGGTAAGAGTGGTCTGCTTAATTCAGACACTCTGTTCATCACCACCCCCTTTTCTGAATCATTTTTGTCCGCCATAAGCGTGGAAGGGTATACTCAGATGTGAGTCCCTAGCTCATTGCACCATCAGGATTCAAGCAAGCCTGGCAGAAGACGGCTGAAATGCCAGAAACCGGTCCCCGGTAGCTTGTTTCCTTCCCAGTATAAGAATTGGCTTGGTAGTTTGGTCTGCCCTGTTCCCATGATGCACTGGGCCAGGGTCAGACTAATTTGCATATAGCCAAGTTCTGAGCTGGTATGGTGCAGTGAGCTAAAAAACGGTGATGGATCAAGCCCTGATCTTTGGACTGGGTAAGAGTGGTCTGCTTAATCCAGACACTCTGTTCATCACCACCCCCTTTTCTGAATCATTTTTGTCCACCATAAGCGTGGAAGGGTATACTCAGATGTGAGTCCCTAGCTCATTGCACCATCAGGATTCAAGCAAGCCGGGCCGAAGACGGCTGAAATGCTAGAAACCGGTCCCCGGTAGCTTGTTTCCTTCCCAGTATAAGAATTGGCTTGGTAGTTTGGTCTGTCCTGTTCCCATGATGCACTGGGCCAGGGTCAGACTAATTTGAATATAGCCAGGTTCTGAGCTGGGATGGTGCAGTGAGCTAAAAAACGGTGATGGATCAAGCCCTGATCTTTGGACTGGGTAAGAGTGGTCTGCTTAATTCAGACACTCTGTTCATCACCACCCCCTTTTCTGAATCATTTTTGTCCACCATAAGCGTGGAAGGGTATACTCAGATGTGAGTCCCTAGCTCATTGCACCATCAGGATTCAAGCAAGCCGGGCCGAAGACGGCTGAAATGCCAGAAACTGGTCCCGGTAGCTTGTTTCCTTCCCAGTATAAGAATTGGCTTGGTAGTTTGGTCTGCCCTGTTCCCATGATGCACTGGGCCAGGGTCAGACTAATTTGCATATAGCCAAGTTCTGAGCTGGGATGGTGCAGTGAGCTAAAAAACGGTGATGGATCAAGCCCTGATCTTTGGACTGGGTAAGAGTGGTCTGCTTAATTCAGACACTCTGTTCATCACCACCCCCTTTTCTGAATCATTTTTGCCCACCATAAGCGTGGAAGGGTATACTCAGATGTGAGTCCCTAGCTCATTGCACCATCAGGATTCAAGCAAGCCGGGCCGAAGACGGCTGAAATGCCAGAAACCGGTCCCCGGTAGCTTGTTTCCTTCCCAGTATAAGAATTGGCTTGGTAGGTTGGTCTGCCCTGTTCCCATGATGCACTGGGCCAGGGTCAGACTAATTTGCATATAGCCAAGTTCTGAGCTGGGATGGTGCAGTGAGCTAAAAAACGGTGATGGATCAAGCCCTGATCTTTGGACTGGGTAAGAGTGGTCTGCTTAATTCAGACACTCTGTTCATCACCACCCCCTTTTCTGAATCATTTTTGTCCACCATAAGCGTGGAAGGGTATACTCAGATGTGAGTCCCTAGCTCATTGCACCATCAGGATTCAAGCAAGCCGGGCCGAAGACGGCTGAAATGCCAGAAACCGGTCCCCGGTAGCTTGTTTGCTTCCCAGTATAAGAATTGGCTGGGTAGTTTGGTCTGCCCTGTTCCCATGATGCACTGGGCCAGGGTCAGACTAATTTGCATATAGCCAAGTTCTGAGCTGGGATGGTGCAGTGAGCTAAAAAACGGTGATGGATCAAGCCCTGATCTTGGACTGGGTAAGAGTGGTCTGCTTAATTCAGACACTCTGTTCATCACCACCCCCTTTTCTGAATCATTTTTTGTCCACCATAAGCGTGGAAGGGTATACTCAGATGTGAGTCCCTAGCTCATTGCACCATCAGGATTCAAGCAAGCCTGGCCGAAGACGGCTGAAATGCCAGAAACCGGTCCCCGGTAGCTTGTTTCCTTCCCAGTATAAGAATTGGCTTGGCAGTTTGGTCTGCCCTGTTCCCATGATGCACTGGGCCAGGGTCAGACTAATTTGCATATAGCCAAGTTCTGAGCTGGGATGGTGCAGTGAGCTAAAAAACGGTGATGGATCAAGCCCTGATCTTTGGACTGGGTAAGAGTGGTCTGCTTAATTCAGACACTCTGTTCATCACCACCCCCTTTTCTGAATCATTTTTGTCCACCATAAGCGTGGAAGGGTATACTCAGATGTGAGTCCCTAGCTCATTGCACCATCAGGATTCAAGCAAGCCGGGCCGAAGACGGCTGAAATGCCAGAAACCGGTCCCCGGTAGCTTGTTTCCTTCCCAGTATAAAAATTGGCTTGGTAGTTTGGTCTGCCCTGTTCCCATGATGCACTGGGCCAGGGTCAGACTAATTTGCATATAGCCAAGTTCTGAGCTGGGATGGTGCAGTGAGCTAAAAAACGGTGATGGATCAAGCCCTGATCTTTGGACTGGGTAAGAGTGGTCTGCTTAATTCAGACACTCTGTTCATCACCACCCCCTTTTCTGAATCATTTTTTGTCCACCATAAGCGTGGAAGGGTATACTCAGATGTGAGTCCCTAGCTCATTGCACCATCAGGATTTAAGCAAGTCTGGCCGAAGGCGGCTGAAATGCCAGAAACCGGTCCCCGGTAGCTTGTTTCCTTCCCAGTATAAGAATTGGCTTGGTAGTTTGGTCTGCCCTGTTCCCATGATGCACTGGGCCAGGGTCAGACTAATTTGCATATAGCCAAGTTCTGAGCTGGGATGGTGCAGTGAGCTAAAAAACGGTGATGGATCAAGCCCTGATCTTTGGACTGGGTAAGAGTGGTCTGCTTAATTCAGATACTCTGTTCATCACCACCCCATTTTCTGAATCATTTTTGTCCACCATAAGCGTGGAAGGGTATACTCAGATGTGAGTCCCTAGCTCATTGCACCATCAGGATTCAAGCAAGCCTGGCCGAAGACGGCTGAAATGCCAGAAACCGGTCCCCGGTAGCTTGTTTCCTTCCCAGTATAAGAATTGGCTTGGTAGTTTGGTCTGCCCTGTTCCCATGATGCACTGGGCCAGGGTCAGACTAATTTGCATATAGCCAAGTTCTGAGCTGGGATGGTGCAGTGAGCTAAAAAACGGTGATGGATCAAGCCCTGATCTTTGGACTGGGTAAGAGTGGTCTGCTTAATCCAGACACTCTGTTCATCACCACCCCCTTTTCTGAATCATTTTTGTCCACCATAAGCGTGGAAGGGTATACTCAGATGTGAGTCCCTAGCTCATTGCACCATCAGGATTCAAGCAAGCCGGGCCGAAGACGGCTGAAATGCTAGAAACCGGTCCCCGGTAGCTTGTTTCCTTCCCAGTATAAGAATTGGCTTGGTAGTTTGGTCTGTCCTGTTCCCATGATGCACTGGGCCAGGGTCAGACTAATTTGAATATAGCCAGGTTCTGAGCTGGGATGGTGCAGTGAGCTAAAAAACGGTGATGGATCAAGCCCTGATCTTTGGACTGGGTAAGAGTGGTCTGCTTAATTCAGACACTCTGTTCATCACCACCCCCTTTTCTGAATCATTTTTGTCCACCATAAGCGTGGAAGGGTATACTCAGATGTGAGTCCCTAGCTCATTGCACCATCAGGATTCAAGCAAGCCAGGCCGAAGACGGCTGAAATGCCAGAAACTGGTCCCGGTAGCTTGTTTCCTTCCCAGTATAAGAATTGGCTTGGTAGTTTGGTCTGCCCTGTTCCCATGATGCACTGGGCCAGGGTCAGACTAATTTGCATATAGCCAAGTTCTGAGCTGGGATGGTGCAGTGAGCTAAAAAACGGTGATGGATCAAGCCCTGATCTTTGGACTGGGTAAGAGTGGTCTGCTTAATTCAGACACTCTGTTCATCACCACCCCCTTTTCTGAATCATTTTTGCCCACCATAAGCGTGGAAGGGTATACTCAGATGTGAGTCCCTAGCTCATTGCACCATCAGGATTCAAGCAAGCCGGGCCGAAGACGGCTGAAATGCCAGAAACCGGTCCCCGGTAGCTTGTTTCCTTCCCAGTATAAGAATTGGCTTGGTAGGTTGGTCTGCCCTGTTCCCATGATGCACTGGGCCAGGGTCAGACTAATTTGCATATAGCCAAGTTCTGAGCTGGGATGGTGCAGTGAGCTAAAAAACGGTGATGGATCAAGCCCTGATCTTTGGACTGGGTAAGAGTGGTCTGCTTAATTCAGACACTCTGTTCATCACCACCCCCTTTTCTGAATCATTTTTGTCCACCATAAGCGTGGAAGGGTATACTCAGATGTGAGTCCCTAGCTCATTGCACCATCAGGATTCAAGCAAGCCGGGCCGAAGACGGCTGAAATGCCAGAAACCGGTCCCCGGTAGCTTGTTTGCTTCCCAGTATAAGAATTGGCTGGGTAGTTTGGTCTGCCCTGTTCCCATGATGCACTGGGCCAGGGTCAGACTAATTTGCATATAGCCAAGTTCTGAGCTGGGATGGTGCAGTGAGCTAAAAAACGGTGATGGATCAAGCCCTGATCTTGGACTGGGTAAGAGTGGTCTGCTTAATTCAGACACTCTGTTCATAACCACCCCCTTTTCTGAATCATTTTTGTCCACCATAAGCGTGGAAGGGTATACTCAGATGTGAGTCCCTAGCTCATTGCACCATCAGGATTCAAGCAAGCCTGGCCGAAGACGGCTGAAATGCCAGAAACCGGTCCCCGGTAGCTTGTTTCCTTCCCAGTATAAGAATTGGCTTGGCAGTTTGGTCTGCCCTGTTCCCATGATGCACTGGGCCAGGGTCAGACTAATTTGCATATAGCCAAGTTCTGAGCTGGGATGGTGCAGTGAGCTAAAAAACGGTGATGGATCAAGCCCTGATCTTTGGACTGGGTAAGAGTGGTCTGCTTAATTCAGACACTCTGTTCATCACCACCCCCTTTTCTGAATCATTTTTGTCCACCATAAGCGTGGAAGGGTATACTCAGATGTGAGTCCCTAGCTCATTGCACCATCAGGATTCAAGCAAGCCGAGCCGAAGACGGCTGAAATGCCAGAAACCGGTCCCCGGTAGCTTGTTTCCTTCCCAGTATAAGAATTGGCTTGGTAGTTTGGTCTGCCCTGTTCCCATGATGCACTGGGCCAGGGTCAGACTAATTTGCATATAGCCAAGTTCTGAGCTGGGATGGTGCAGTGAGCTAAAAAACGGTGATGGATCAAGCCCTGATCTTTGGACTGGGTAAGAGTGGTCTGCTTAATTCAGACACTCTGTTCATCACCACCCCCTTTTCTGAATCATTTTTTGTCCACCATAAGCGTGGAAGGGTATACTCAGATGTGAGTCCCTAGCTCATTGCACCATCAGGATTTAAGCAAGTCTGGCCGAAGGCGGCTGAAATGCCAGAAACCGGTCCCCGGTAGCTTGTTTCCTTCCCAGTATAAGAATTGGCTTGGTAGTTTGGTCTGCCCTGTTCCCATGATGCACTGGGCCAGGGTCAGACTAATTTGCATATAGCCAAGTTCTGAGCTGGGATGGTGCAGTGAGCTAAAAAACGGTGATGGATCAAGCCCTGATCTTTGGACTGGGTAAGAGTGGTCTGCTTAATTCAGATACTCTGTTCATCACCACCCCATTTTCTGAATCATTTTTGTCCACCATAAGCGTGGAAGGGTATACTCAGATGTGAGTCCCTAGCTCATTGCACCATCAGGATTCAAGCAAGCCTGGCCGAAGACGGCTGAAATTCCAGAAACCGGTCCCCGGTAGCTTGTTTTCTTCCCAGTATAAGAATTGGCTTGGTAGTTTGGTCTGCCCTGTTCCCATGATGCACTGGGCCAGGGTCAGACTAATTTGCATATAGCCAAGTTCTGAGCTGGGATGGTGCAGTGAGCTAAAAAACGGTGATGGATCAAGCGCTGATCTTTGGACTGGGTAAGAGTGGTTTGTTAATTCAGACACTCTGTTCATCACCACCCCATTTTCTGAATCATTTTTGTCCACCATAAGCGTGGAAGGGTATACTCAGATGTGAGTCCCTAGCTCATTGCACCATCAGGATTCAAGCAAGCCTGGCCGAAGACGGCTGAAATGCCAGAAACCGGTCCCCGGTAGCTTGTTTCCTTCCCAGTATAAGAATTGGCTTGGTAGTTTGGTCTGCCCTGTTCCCATGATGCACTGGGCCAGGGTCAGACTAATTTGCATATAGCCAAGTTCTGAGCTGGGATGGTGCAGTGAGCTAAAAAACGGTGATGGATCAAGCCCTGATCTTTGGACTGGGTAAGAGTGGTCTGCTTAATTCAGACACTCTGTTCATCACCACCCCCTTTTCTGAATCATTTTTGTCCACCATAAGCGTGGAAGGGTATACTCAGATGTGAGTCCCTAGCTCATTGCACCATCAGGATTGAAGCAAGCCGGGCCGAAGACGGCTGAAATGCCAGAAACCAGTCCCCGGTAGCTTGTTTCCTTCCCAGTATAAGAATTGGCTTGGTATTTTGGTCTGCCCTGTTCCCATGATGCACTGGGCCAGGGTCAGACTAATTTGCATATAGCCAAGTTCTGAGCTGGGATGGTGCAGTGAGCTAAAAAACGGTGATGGGTCAAGCCCTGATCTTTGGACTGGGTAAGAGTGGTCTGCTTAATTCAGACACTCTGTTCATCACCACCCCCTTTTCTGAATTATTTTTGTCCACCATAAGCGTGGAAGGGTATACTCAGATGTGAGTCCCTAGCTCATTGCACCATCAGGATTCAAGCAAGCCGGGCCGAAGACGGCTGAAATGCCAGAAACCGGTCCTGGTAGCTTGTTTCCTTCCCAGTATAAGAATTGGCTTGGTAGTTTGGTCTGCCCTGTTCCCATGATGCACTGGGCCAGGGTCAGACTAATTTGCATATAGCCAAGTTCTGAGCTGGGATGGTGCAGTGAGCTAAAAAACGGTGATGGATCAAGCCCTGATCTTTGGACTGGGTAAGAGTGGTCTGCTTAATTCTGACACTCTGTTCATCACCACCCCCTTTTCTGAATCATTTTTGCCCACCATATGCGTGGAAGGGGATACTCAGATGTGAGTCCCTAGCTCATTGCACCATCAGGATTCAAGCAAGCCGGGCCGAAGACGGCTGAAATGCCAGAAACCGGTCCCCGGTAGCTTGTTTCCTTCCCAGTATAAGAATTGGCTGGGTAGTTTGGTCTGCCCTGTTCCCATGATGCACTGGGCCAGGGTCAGACTAATTTGCATATAGCCAAGTTCTGAGCTGGGATGGTGCAGTGAGCTAAAAAACGGTGATGGATCAAGCCCTGATCTTTGGACTGGGTAAGACTGGTCTGCCTAATTCAGACACTCTGTTCATCACCACCCCCTTTTCTGAATCATTTTTGTCCACCATAAGCGTGGAAGGGTATACTCAGATGTGAGTCCCTAGCTCATTGCACCATCAGGATTCAAGCAAGCCGGGCCGAAGACGGCTGAAATGCCAGAAACCGGTCCCGGTAGCTTGTTTCCTTCCCAGTGTAAGAATTGGCTTGGTAGTTTGGTCTGCCCTGTTCCCATGATGCACTGGGCCAGGGTCAGACTAATTTGCATATAGCCAAATTCTGAGCTGGGATGGTGCAGTGATCTAAAAAACGGTGATAGATCAAGCCCTGATCTTTGGACTGGGTAAGAGTGGTCTGCATAATTCAGACACTCTGTTCATCACCACCCCCTTTTCTGAATAATTTTTGTCCACCATAAGCGTGGAAGGATATACTCAGATGTGAGTCCCTAGCTCATTGCACCATCAGGATTCAAGCAAGCCGGGCCGAAGACGGCTGAAATGCCAGAAACCGGTCCCCGGTAGCTTGTTTCCTTCCCAGTATATGAATTGGCTTGGTAGTTTGGTCCGCCCTGTTCCCATGATGCACTGGGCCAGGGTCAGACTAATTTGCATATAGCCAAGTTCTGAGCTGGGATGGTGCAGTGAGCTAAAAAACGGTGATGGATCAAGCCCTGATCTTTGGACTGGGTAAGAGTGATCTGCTTAATTCAGACACTCTGTTCATCACCACCCCCTTTTCTGAATCATTTTTGTCCACCATAAGCGTGGAAGGGTATACTCATATGTGAGTCCCTAGCTCATTGCACCATCAGGATTCAAGCAAGCCTGGCCGAAGACGGCTGAAATGCCAGAATCCGGTCCCCGGTAGCTTGTTTCCTTCCCAGTATAAGAATTGGCTTGGTAGTTTGGTCTGCCCTGTTCCCATGATGCACTGGGCCAGGGTCAGACTAATTTGCATATAGCCAAGTTCTGAGCTGGGATGGTGCAGTGAGCTAAAAAACGGTGATGGATCAAGCCCTGATCTTTGGACTGGGTAAGAGTGGTCTGCTTAATTCGGACACTCTGTTCATCACCACCCCCTTTTCTGAATCATTTTTGTCCACCATAAGCGTGGAAGGGTATACTCAGATGTGAGTCCCTAGCTCATTGCACCATCAGGATTCAAGCAAGCCGGGCCGAAGACAGCTGAAATGCCAGAAACCGGTCCCGCTAGCTTGTTTCCTTCCCAGTGTATGAATTGGCTTGGCAGTTTGGTCTGCCCTGTTCCCATGATGCACTGGGCCAGGGTCAGACTAATTTGCATATAGCCAAGTTCTGAGCTGGGATGGTGCAGTGAGCTAAAAAACGGTGATGGATCAAGCCCTGATCTTTGGACTGGGTAAGAGTGATCTGCTTAATTCAGACACTCTGTTCATCACCACCCCCTTTTCTGAATCATTTTTGTCCACCATAAGCGTGGAAGGGTATACTCATATGTGAGTCCCTAGCTCATTGCACCATCAGGATTCAAGCAAGCCAGGCCGAAGACGGCTGAAATGCCAGAAACCGGTCCCCGGTAGCTTGTTTCCTTCCCAGTATAAGAATTGGCTTGGTAGTTTGGTCTGCCCTGTTCCCATGATGCACTGGGCCAGGGTCAGACTAATTTGCATATAGCCAAGTTCTGAGCTGGGATGGTGCAGTGAGCTAAAAAACGGTGATGGATCAAGCCCTGATCTTTGGACTGGGTAAGAGTGGTCTGCTTAATTCAGACACTCTGTTCATCACCACCCCCTTTTCTGAATCATTTTTGTCCACCATAAGCGTGGAAGGATATACTCAGATGTGAGTCCCTAGCTCATTGCACCATCAGGATTCAAGCAAGCCAGGCCGAAGACGGCTGAAATGCCAGAAACCGGTCCCCGGTAGCTTGTTTCCTTCCCAGTATATGAATTGGCTTGGTAGTTTGGTCCGCCCTGTTCCCATGATGCACTGGGCCAGGGTCAGACTAATTTGCATATAGCCAAGTTCTGAGCTGGGATGGTGCAGTGAGCTAAAAAACGGTGATGGATCAAGCCCTGATCTTTGGACTGGGTAAGAGTGATCTGCTTAATTCAGACACTCTGTTCATCACCACCCCCTTTTCTGAATCATTTTTGTCCACCATAAGCGTGGAAGGGTATACTCAGATGTGAGTCCCTAGCTCATTGCACCATCAGGATTCAAGCAAGCCGGGCCGAAGACGGCTGAAATGCCAGAAACCGGTCCCCGGTAGCTTGTTTCCTTCCCAGTATAAGAATTGGCTTGGTATTTTGGTCTGCCCTGTTCCCATGATGCACTGGGCCAGGGTCAGACTAATTTGCATATAGCCAAGTTCTGAGCTGGGATGGTGCAGTGAGCTAAAAAACGGTGATGGGTCAAGCCCTGATCTTTGGACTGGGTAAGAGTGGTCTGCTTAATTCAGACACTCTGTTCATCACCACCCCCTTTTCTGAATTATTTTTGTCCACCATAAGCGTGGAAGGGTATACTCAGATGTGAGTCCCTAGCTCATTGCACCATCAGGATTCAAGCAAGCCGGGCCGAAGACGGCTGAAATGCCAGAAACCGGTCCCGGTAGCTTGTTTCCTTCCCAGTATAAGAATTGGCTTGGTAGTTTGGTCTGCCCTGTTCCCATGATGCACTGGGCCAGGGTCAGACTAATTTGCATATAGCCAAGTTCTGAGCTGGGATGGTGCAGTGAGCTAAAAAACGGTGATGGATCAAGCCCTGATCTTTGGACTGGGTAAGAGTGGTCTGCTTAATTCTGACACTCTGTTCATCACCACCCCCTTTTCTGAATCATTTTTGCCCACCATATGCGTGGAAGGGGATACTCAGATGTGAGTCCCTAGCTCATTGCACCATCAGGATTCAAGCAAGCCGGGCCGAAGACGGCTGAAATGCCAGAAACCGGTCCCCGGTAGCTTGTTTCCTTCCCAGTATAAGAATTGGCTGGGTAGTTTGGTCTGCCCTGTTCCCATGATGCACTGGGCCAGGGTCAGACTAATTTGCATATAGCCAAGTTCTGAGCTGGGATGGTGCAGTGAGCTAAAAAACGGTGATGGATCAAGTCCTTATCTTTGGACTGGGTAAGAGTGGTCTGCTTAATTCAGATACTCTGTTCATCACCACCCCCTTTTCTGAATCATTTTTGTCCACCATAAGCGTGGAAGGGTATACTCAGATGTGAGTCCCTAGCTCATTGCACCATCAGGATTCAAGCAAGCCGGGCCGAAGACGGCTGAAATGCCAGAAACCGGTCCCGGTAGCTTGTTTCCTTCCCAGTGTAAGAATTGGCTTGGTAGTTTGGTCTGCCCTGTTCCCATGATGCACTGGGCCAGGGTCAGACTAATTTGCATATAGCCAGGTTCTGAGCTGGGATGGTGCAGTGATCTAAAAAACGGTGATGGATCAAGCCCTGATCTTTGGACTGGGTAAGAGTGGTCTGCATAATTCAGACACTCTGTTCATCACCACCCCCTTTTCTGAATCATTTTTGTCCACCATAAGCGTGGAAGGATATACTCAGATGTGAGTCCCTAGCTCATTGCACCATCAGGATTCAAGCAAGCCGGGCCGAAGACGGCTGAAATGCCAGAAACCGGTCCCCGGTAGCTTGTTTCCTTCTCAGTATATGAATTGGCTTGGTAGTTTGGTCCGCCCTGTTCCCATGATGCACTGGGCCAGGGTCAGACTAATTTGCATATAGCCAAGTTCTGAGCTGGGATGGTGCAGTGAGCTAAAAAACGGTGATGGATCAAGCCCTGAACTTTGGACTGGGTAAGAGTGATCTGCTTAATTCAGACACTCTGTTCATCACCACCCCCTTTTCTGAATCATTTTTGTCCACCATAAGCGTGGAAGGGTATACTCATATGTGAGTCCCTAGCTCATTGCACCATCAGGATTCAAGCAAGCCTGGCCGAAGACGGCTGAAATGCCAGAAACCGGTCCCCGGTAGCTTGTTTCCTTCCCAGTATAAGAATTGGCTTGGTAGTTTGGTCTGCCCTGTTCCCATGATGCACTGGGCCAGGGTCAGACTAATTTGCATATAGCCAAGTTCTGAGCTGGGATGGTGCAGTGAGCTAAAAAACGGTGATGGATCAAGCCCTGATCTTTGGACTGGGTAAGAGTGGTCTGCTTAATTCGGACACTCTGTTCATCACCACCCCCTTTTCTGAATCATTTTTGACCACCATAAGCGTGGAAGGGTATACTCAGATGTTAGTCCCTAGCTCATTGCACCATCAGGATTCAAGCAAGCCGGGCCGAAGACGGCTGAAATGCCAGAAACCGGTCCCCGGTAGCTTGTTTCCTTCACAGTATAAGAATTGGCTTGGTAGTTTGGTCTGCCCTGTTCCCATGATGCACTGGGCCAGGGTCAGACTAATTTGCATATAGCCAAGTTCTGAGCTGGGATGGTGCAGTGAGCTAAAAAATTGTGATGGATCAAGCCCTGATCTTTGGACTGGGTAAGAGTGGTCTGCTTAATTCAGACACTCTGTTCATCACCACCCCCTTTTCTGAATCATTTTTGTCTACCATAAGCGTGGAAGGGTATACTCATATGTGAGTCCCTAGCTCATTGCACCATCAGGATTCAAGCAAGCCTAGCCGAAGACGGCTGAAATGCCAGAAACCGGTCCCCGGTAGCTTGTTTCCTTCCCAGTATAAGAATTGACTTGGTAGTTTGGTCTGCCCTGCTCCCATGATGCACTGGGCCAGGGTCAGACTAATTTGCATATAGCCAAGTTCTGAGCTGGGATGGTGCAGTGAGCTAAAAAACGGTGATGGATCAAGCCCTGATCTTTGGACTGGGTAAGAGTGGTCTGCTTAATTCAGACACTCTGTTCATCACCACCCCCTTTTCTGAATCATTTTTGTCCACCATAAGCGTGGAAGGGTATACTCAGATGTGAGTCCCTAGCTCTTTGCACCATCAGGATTCAAGCAAGCCGGGCCGAAGACGGCTGAAATGCCAGAAACCGGTCCCGCTAGCTTGTTTCCTTCCCAGTGTATGAATTGGCTTGGCAGTTTGGTCTGCCCTGTTCCCATGATGCACTGGGCCAGGGTCAGACTAATTTGCATATAGCCAAGTTCTGAGCTGGGATGGTGCAGTGAGCTAAAAAACGGTGATGGATCAAGCCCTGATCTTTGGACTGGGTAAGAGTGGTCTGCTTAATTCAGACACTCTGTTCATCACCACCCCCTTTTCTGAATCATTTTTGTCCACCATAAGCGTGGAAGGATATACTCAGATGTGAGTCCCTAGCTCATTGCACCATCAGGATTCAAGCAAGCCGGGCCGAAGACGGCTGAAATTCCAGAAACCGGTCCCCGGTAGCTTGTTTCCTTCCCAGTATATGAATTGGCTTGGTAGTTTGGTTCGCCCTGTTCCCATGATGCACTGGGCCAGGGTCAGACTAATTTGCATATAGCCAAGTTCTGAGCTGGGATGGTGCAGTGAGCTAAAAAACGGTGATGGATCAAGCCCTGATCTTTGGACTGGGTAAGAGTGATCTGCTTCATTCAGACACTCTGTTCATCACCACCCCCTTTTCTGAATCATTTTTGTCCACCATAAGCGTGGAAGGGTATACTCATATGTGAGTCCCTAGCTCATTGCACCATCAGGATTCAAGCAAGCCTGGCCGAAGACAGCTGAAATGCCAGAAACCGGTCCCCGGTAGCTTGTTTCCTTCCCCGTATAAGAATTGGCTTGGTAGTTTGGTCTGCCCTGTTCCCATGATGCACTGGGCCAGGGTCAGACTAATTTGCATATAGCCAAGTTCTGAGCTGGGATGGTGCAGTGAGCTAAAAAACGGTGATGGATCAAGCCCTGATCTTTGGACTGGGTAAGAGTGGTCTGCTTAATTCGGACACTCTGTTCATCACCACCCCCTTTTCTGAATCATTTTTGTCCACCATAAGCGTGGAAGGGTATACTCAGATGTTAGTCCCTAGCTCATTGCACCATCAGGATTCAAGCAAGCCGGGCCGAAGACGGCTGAAATGCCGGAAACCGGTCCCCGGTAGCTTGTTTCCTTCACAGTATAAGAATTGGCTTGGTAGTTTGGTCTGCCCTGTTCCCATGATGCACTGGGCCAGGGTCAGACTAATTTGCATATAGCCAAGTTCTGAGCTGGGATGGTGCAGTGAGCTAAAAAACTGTGATGGATCAAGCCCTGATCTTTGGACTGGGTAAGAGTGGTCTGCTTAATTCAGACACTCTGTTCATCACCACCCCCTTTTCTGAATCATTTTTGTCCACCATAAGCGTGGAAGGGTATACTCAGATGTGAGTCCCTAGCTCATTGCACCATCAGGATTCAAGCAAGCCTGGACGAAGACGGCTGAAATGCCAGAAACCGGTCCCCGGTAGCTTGTTTCCTTCCCAGTATAAGAATTGGCTTGGTAGTTTGGTCTGCCCTGTTCCCATGATGCACTGGGCCAGGGTCAGACTAATTTGCATATAGCCAAGTTCTGAGCTGGGATGGTGCAGTGAGCTAAAAAACGGTGATGGATCAAGCCCTGATCTTTGGACTGGGTAAGAGTGGTCTGCTTAATTCTGACACTCTGTTCATCACCACCCCCTTTTCTGAATCATTTTTGCCCACCATATGCGTGGAAGGGGATACTCAGATGTGAGTCCCTAGCTCATTGCACCATCAGGATTCAAGCAAGCCGGGCCGAAGACGGCTGAAATGCCAGAAACCGGTCCCCGGTAGCTTGTTTCCTTCCCAGTATAAGAATTGGCTGGGTAGTTTGGTCTGCCCTGTTCCCATGATGCACTGGGCCAGGGTCAGACTAATTTGCATATAGCCAAGTTCTGAGCTGGGATGGTGCAGTGAGCTAAAAAACGGTGATGGATCAAGCCCTGATCTTTGGACTGGGTAAGACTGGTCTGCCTAATTCAGACACTCTGTTCATCACCACCCCCTTTTCTGAATCATTTTTGTCCACCATAAGCGTGGAAGGGTATACTCAGATGTGAGTCCCTAGCTCATTGCACCATCAGGATTCAAGCAAGCCGGGCCGAAGACGGCTGAAATGCCAGAAACCGGTCCCGGTAGCTTGTTTCCTTCCCAGTGTAAGAATTGGCTTGGTAGTTTGGTCTGCCCTGTTCCCATGATGCACTGGGCCAGGGTCAGACTAATTTGCATATAGCCAAATTCTGAGCTGGGATGGTGCAGTGATCTAAAAAACGGTGATAGATCAAGCCCTGATCTTTGGACTGGGTAAGAGTGGTCTGCATAATTCAGACACTCTGTTCATCACCACCCCCTTTTCTGAATAATTTTTGTCCACCATAAGCGTGGAAGGATATACTCAGATGTGAGTCCCTAGCTCATTGCACCATCAGGATTCAAGCAAGCCGGGCCGAAGACGGCTGAAATGCCAGAAACCGGTCCCCGGTAGCTTGTTTCCTTCCCAGTATATGAATTGGCTTGGTAGTTTGGTCCGCCCTGTTCCCATGATGCACTGGGCCAGGGTCAGACTAATTTGCATATAGCCAAGTTCTGAGCTGGGATGGTGCAGTGAGCTAAAAAACGGTGATGGATCAAGCCCTGATCTTTGGACTGGGTAAGAGTGATCTGCTTAATTCAGACACTCTGTTCATCACCACCCCCTTTTCTGAATCATTTTTGTCCACCATAAGCGTGGAAGGGTATACTCATATGTGAGTCCCTAGCTCATTGCACCATCAGGATTCAAGCAAGCCTGGCCGAAGACGGCTGAAATGCCAGAATCCGGTCCCCGGTAGCTTGTTTCCTTCCCAGTATAAGAATTGGCTTGGTAGTTTGGTCTGCCCTGTTCCCATGATGCACTGGGCCAGGGTCAGACTAATTTGCATATAGCCAAGTTCTGAGCTGGGATGGTGCAGTGAGCTAAAAAACGGTGATGGATCAAGCCCTGATCTTTGGACTGGGTAAGAGTGGTCTGCTTAATTCGGACACTCTGTTCATCACCACCCCCTTTTCTGAATCATTTTTGTCCACCATAAGCGTGGAAGGGTATACTCAGATGTGAGTCCCTAGCTCATTGCACCATCAGGATTCAAGCAAGCCGGGCCGAAGACGGCTGAAATGCCAGAAACCGGTCCCGCTAGCTTGTTTCCTTCCCAGTGTATGAATTGGCTTGGCAGTTTGGTCTGCCCTGTTCCCATGATGCACTGGGCCAGGGTCAGACTAATTTGCATATAGCCAAGTTCTGAGCTGGGATGGTGCAGTGAGCTAAAAAACGGTGATGGATCAAGCCCTGATCTTTGGACTGGGTAAGAGTGATCTGCTTAATTCAGACACTCTGTTCATCACCACCCCCTTTTCTGAATCATTTTTGTCCACCATAAGCGTGGAAGGGTATACTCATATGTGAGTCCCTAGCTCATTGCACCATCAGGATTCAAGCAAGCCAGGCCGAAGACGGCTGAAATGCCAGAAACCGGTCCCCGGTAGCTTGTTTCCTTCCCAGTATAAGAATTGGCTTGGTAGTTTGGTCTGCCCTGTTCCCATGATGCACTGGGCCAGGGTCAGACTAATTTGCATATAGCCAAGTTCTGAGCTGGGATGGTGCAGTGAGCTAAAAAACGGTGATGGATCAAGCCCTGATCTTTGGACTGGGTAAGAGTGGTCTGCTTAATTCAGACACTCTGTTCATCACCACCCCCTTTTCTGAATCATTTTTGTCCACCATAAGCGTGGAAGGATATACTCAGATGTGAGTCCCTAGCTCATTGCACCATCAGGATTCAAGCAAGCCGGGCCGAAGACGGCTGAAATGCCAGAAACCGGTCCCCGGTAGCTTGTTTCCTTCCCAGTATATGAATTGGCTTGGTAGTTTGGTCCGCCCTGTTCCCATGATGCACTGGGCCAGGGTCAGACTAATTTGCATATAGCCAAGTTCTGAGCTGTGATGGTGCAGTGAGCTAAAAAACGGTGATGGATCAAGCCCTGATCTTTGGACTGGGTAAGAGTGATCTGCTTAATTCAGACACTCTGTTCATCACCACCCCCTTTTCTGAATCATTTTTGTCCACCATAAGCGTGGAAGGGTATACTCAGATGTGAGTCCCTAGCTCATTGCACCATCAGGATTCAAGCAAGCCGGGCCGAAGACGGCTGAAATGCCAGAAACCGGTCCCCGGTAGCTTGTTTCCTTCCCAGTATAAGAATTGGCTTGGTATTTTGGTCTGCCCTGTTCCCATGATGCACTGGGCCAGGGTCAGACTAATTTGCATATAGCCAAGTTCTGAGCTGGGATGGTGCAGTGAGCTAAAAAACGGTGATGGGTCAAGCCCTGATCTTTGGACTGGGTAAGAGTGGTCTGCTTAATTCAGACACTCTGTTCATCACCACCCCCTTTTCTGAATTATTTTTGTCCACCATAAGCGTGGAAGGGTATACTCAGATGTGAGTCCCTAGCTCATTGCACCATCAGGATTCAAGCAAGCCGGGCCGAAGACGGCTGAAATGCCAGAAACCGGTCCCGGTAGCTTGTTTCCTTCCCAGTATAAGAATTGGCTTGGTAGTTTGGTCTGCCCTGTTCCCATGATGCACTGGGCCAGGGTCAGACTAATTTGCATATAGCCAAGTTCTGAGCTGGGATGGTGCAGTGAGCTAAAAAACGGTGATGGATCAAGCCCTGATCTTTGGACTGGGTAAGAGTGGTCTGCTTAATTCTGACACTCTGTTCATCACCACCCCCTTTTCTGAATCATTTTTGCCCACCATATGCGTGGAAGGGGATACTCAGATGTGAGTCCCTAGCTCATTGCACCATCAGGATTCAAGCAAGCCGGGCCGAAGACGGCTGAAATGCCAGAAACCGGTCCCCGGTAGCTTGTTTCCTTCCCAGTATAAGAATTGGCTGGGTAGTTTGGTCTGCCCTGTTCCCATGATGCACTGGGCCAGGGTCAGACTAATTTGCATATAGCCAAGTTCTGAGCTGGGATGGTGCAGTGAGCTAAAAAACGGTGATGGATCAAGTCCTGATCTTTGGACTGGGTAAGAGTGGTCTGCTTAATTCAGATACTCTGTTCATCACCACCCCCTTTTCTGAATCATTTTTGTCCACCATAAGCGTGGAAGGGTATACTCAGATGTGAGTCCCTAGCTCATTGCACCATCAGGATTCAAGCAAGCCGGGCCGAAGACGGCTGAAATGCCAGAAACCGGTCCCGGTAGCTTGTTTCCTTCCCAGTGTAAGAATTGGCTTGGTAGTTTGGTCTGCCCTGTTCCCATGATGCACTGGGCCAGGGTCAGACTAATTTGCATATAGCCAAGTTCTGAGCTGGGATGGTGCAGTGAGCTAAAAAACGGTGATGGATCAAGCCCTGATCTTTGGACTGGGTAAGAGTGGTCTGCTTAATTCAGACACTCTGTTCATCACCACCCCCTTTTCTGAATCATTTTTGACCACCATAAGCGTGGAAGGGTATACTCAGATGTTAGTCCCTAGCTCATTGCACCATCAGGATTCAAGCAAGCCGGGCCGAAGACGGCTGAAATGCCAGAAACCGGTCCCCGGTAGCTTGTTTCCTTCACAGTATAAGAATTGGCTTGGTAGTTTGGTCTGCCCTGTTCCCATGATGCACTGGGCCAGGGTCAGACTAATTTGCATATAGCCAAGTTCTGAGCTGGGATGGTGCAGTGAGCTAAAAAATTGTGATGGATCAAGCCCTGATCTTTGGACTGGGTAAGAGTGGTCTGCTTAATTCAGACACTCTGTTCATCACCACCCCCTTTTCTGAATCATTTTTGTCTACCATAAGCGTGGAAGGGTATACTCATATGTGAGTCCCTAGCTCATTGCACCATCAGGATTCAAGCAAGCCTAGCCGAAGACGGCTGAAATGCCAGAAACCGGTCCCCGGTAGCTTGTTTCCTTCCCAGTATAAGAATTGACTTGGTAGTTTGGTCTGCCCTGCTCCCATGATGCACTGGGCCAGGGTCAGACTAATTTGCATATAGCCAAGTTCTGAGCTGGGATGGTGCAGTGAGCTAAAAAACGGTGATGGATCAAGCCCTGATCTTTGGACTGGGTAAGAGTGGTCTGCTTAATTCAGACACTCTGTTCATCACCACCCCCTTTTCTGAATCATTTTTGTCCACCATAAGCGTGGAAGGGTATACTCAGATGTGAGTCCCTAGCTCTTTGCACCATCAGGATTCAAGCAAGCCGGGCCGAAGACGGCTGAAATGCCAGAAACCGGTCCCCGGTAGCTTGTTTCTGTCACGGTCCAACGACTCCTCTGGATCGATTGATGCTATTTGGGTTCCACCTCCAGCTTCCTCCGTGCTCCGGAAAGAATATCTGACAGAGCACGATAGTAAGCAGGCGAGGGATAACTGGTCCGGGACTGGAAACGAGGGTAGATGCGGTCTCTGTAAGGATACAAAGAACACACAGTAAGACGAGAGTCCTATGCTTCCTATTTCCTATGAACTCTCCTCTCCTCTCGCTTCTTTCCTACCTGATGCGTCTCAGGACCTCTCTCTTCTACCTGTGAGATATTGTCTCTCCACAAATACGCTTTCTGCAAAACACAAAAACACGCACACAGGTTATATACACTTCTCCCCCCGCTACGCTGAATACAAAGCTTGATGTGGTGTCCTATACCTACTTGTTAGTTCCCAGTCCCTTGCTTTAAAAGGTTCTACTCAGGCTTAAAGGTTATGGATACCAATGCCACAATTCCCACGGAAACCAAGAGAGGAAAATGTTCGATGGTTCTGGTTTGATACTGAGTACACTCTTCACCAGAAAATACGGATAGTATGTTCTGCCTACACCCTAGCATGTTGACATCTCTTACCAGTACTGGATCCGAAGAAATGTTCCTCCGAAACCTACCATTACCTCTTGTCAATTAGAGAGGGTGCAATCCTGCGTCTCTCACGGTAACGGATTCAAACGGGTTCCAGAACCGATCAACCTCTGGTCAAATAGAGAGGGTGCAAATCCCGCGTCTCTCTCAAGAACCACAAACTCCCAACACCAGTGAACAAAATAATAAACCCAAAGCAGTGTCGCACTCGAGAGGGTGAAATCCAACGTCTCCCCGAATGCACAAAAGAAACGTGTCCAAACAAAAGTTCCCGAATATCGCGAGAGGGTGCAATCCTGCGTCTCTCGGTTCGGGTAAATCCAAAGTCCCAGAATAGGTAACCCCGCAGCCGCGGGTTACGGTAACACACTATGGAGCACTAGTAATCCAGAATAATCCCTGAAGCTCTCAACTCTGATCTCCGAAAAGACAAAATTACGTGCACCGCACTCCGGTTCTCACGGGTTTTTATGTTCTCATCCCGACTCGGTGCTCGCTGAGCTTTCTGGGAATTGTAGTTCCACTATCACTGGGTAGGCACAGGTCGGATCCTGACAGTATGCCCCCCTCCACCGTGCCTCCTAGCGCCCGGCTTCTCCGGGTGTTTGCGATAGAAAGCACGAACTGCTCTCGGAGCATGAACCGCCGTACTTGGTTCCCACGAATCATCCTCAGGTTGGTACCCCTTCCATGAAATGAGAAACCACAGCTTGCCCTGGCGGAATCTCGAGTCCAGAATCCTCCGGACCTCGTACTCCAACTGCTCATCCCTCAACACCGGAGGAGCCGCTGACATTTTCGCCTTCCCAGCGGGTTTCAACAAGCTGCAATGGAATACTGGATGTATTCTTAAATGCCCCGGAAGTTTGAGTTTGAACGCCACCCGATTGACCTTCCGAAGTACAGTATAGGGCCCAATGAAGCGAGGATGGAACACACTGTGATAGCAGAACCGGATATTCTTAGTCGAGAGCCATACTCTGTCCCCGACTTTGTATTCTGGCCCATCCTGCCTATGTTGGTCCGCCCAAGCCTTATAAGTTGATTTCGATCTTTTCAAGGTGGTTCGGATGACTTTGTGGAGTTTGACCAACTCCTCCACATGGGCCGCCACAGAGGGATGATTCTGCACTTCACCCGGTATCACAATGGGCAAGGTCTTAGCATGAAACCCGTTGTTGGCCCTGAATGGTGTTTCCTGGATGGAACTGTGCCAGGTGTTATTATAAGACAGTTCCGCGAGCCACAACATAGAGACCCATGATTTTTCCGCTTCCTTTGCATAACACCTCAGATATTTCTTGAGCGTTTGATTCATCCTCTCCGTCTGACCATCAGATTGAGGATGGAAGCTGGTGGACAATGCATCTTCCACCTGTAGGGCTGTGCACCACATGTGCCAGAACCGGGCGATGAATTGGGGCCCTCTGTCAGATATAATGACTCGAGGAATCCCGTGCAGACGCACCACCTGCGTCAAAAGTAGCTGTGCTGTTTGTTTGGCTGTTGGGAGATTGTGGCATGGTATGAAATGCGCCATTTTTGTAAGGCTATCTACTACCACTAATATGGCGTTGCACTGTTGATCTGTTGGCAGCCCCACTATGAAGTCTACGCTGATGGTATGCCAGGGATGGGAAGGAGTTGGAAGTGGCATGAGTTTCCCTTTCGCCCTACAATGCTCCCCCTTCGCCCTTGCACACACCTCGCACTGTCCTACCCAGTTCTCCACATCTTTACCCATCCCTTCCCACCAGAAATGGCGTTGTATCAGGAGAAGGGTCTTCTTTATCCCTGTATGGCCTGCCAAAACAGCATTATGACACCAATTAAAGGCTTGTAACCTGAGGGAATGCGTGGGCAAGTATAGCTTTCCGTTACATAAGGGCACCCCATGTTTCAAAGCTCGATTGGTATTCTGAGTCGCCCAAGTAGACCACTGTTGTGTGCTTTTCTGCTTTACCACTTGAGACACGAACTGTTCTATCGCATTCGCACACAACACTTTCTCTGCGGGTATGATGGCCTGTGCTTTTTGTATTGATGTTTCTTTTTCTGTCTGCCTTGACAGGGAGTCAGCCTTCTTATTGTCCGCCCCGGGACGGAACGTGACCACAAAGTCAAAACCCGCAAAAAACAACATCCATCTCATCTGTCTCTGTGATAGATGGCGAGCTGTTTTCATGTAGACCAGATTCCGGTGATCCGAATACACCGTGATGGAATGTCTCGCACCCCACAAATAATGCCTCCACTCCATGAAGGCCTTCTTTATGGCGAACAATTCCTTCTCCGCCACGGTATAATTGGCCTCAGCGGATGACAGCTTTTTCGATAGAAAAGCAACCGGGTGCAATTGTCCAGTGTGCTTGTCCCTTTGTGAGAGGATAGCTCCGACCGCGGCATCCGAGGCATCCGCCTCTACCACGAACGGAACATCCATTTGAGGATGTTTCAAAATGGGAGCCGTACAGAACGCTTCTTTCAATATATTGAAAGCCACGTCCGCCTCATTCGTCCACTCAAATGTCGTTCCCTTTCTCAGCAATCGAGTAATCGGAGCCGCCACTGCTGAGAACTGTGCAATGAATCTTCGGTAGTAGTTGGAAAACCCCAAGAAACACTGCACTTCCTTCACACTCTTGGGAGTTGGCCACTGCTGAACTGCCTCCACCTTACGATCTGCCATGCGGAAACCCAAGGGGCTCAAGATAACACCCAGAAACTCCACCTCCTCCACTCCGAACTCGCACTTGCTAAGCTTGCAATACAAGCTGTTGTCCAGTAATTTCTTCAGAACCAAAATGACGTGACTAGCATGTTGAGGAATAGACCTTGAATACACCAAGATGTCGTCGATGTATACGATGACAAACTGGTCTATGTAATCCTTCAACACGTCATTTAAAAAGTATTGAAACGCCGCAGGGGCATTGCAAAGCCCGAACGGCATTACTAAGTACTCGAATAGCCCGTATCGAGTCTTAAAGGCCGTTTTCCACTCATCCCCACTGCGGATCCTCACCAGATGGTACGCACCCCGGAGGTCCAACCGAGTGTAAATTGTGGCCTCCCTTACTTGGTCCAACAGTACGGGGATGAGTGGTAACGGATACCGGTTCTTAATGGTCTGTCTATTCAACAGGCGGTAATCAATACAGGTACGTAGATCCCCGTTAGCTTTGGCTATGAAAAACAGAGGTGAGGCCGCCGGGGATCGTGATGGCCGAATAAACCCCATGGCACAAAACTCCCTCAAATACTCCTGCAGGTGTTTGGTTTCAGGCTCTGAAAGTGCGTATACTCTACAGGAGGGTATCGCTGCTCCTTCCACCAGATCAATACGACAGTCGTATTCTCTGTGAGGCGGTAAGGACGCAGCCTTGGTTTCACTAAACACCTCACTATACTCTTCGTACTCGGCGGGGAGGCTAACATCTTTCTCAACCGCTGTCGCTACTTGATACCCTTGTGATAGAGCAAGGAGATGATGGACCTTTTCTCTCATGCAGGTTGTTTGGCATTCTGTCGACTGAAAGCTGATGGTTTTCCGTTTCCAATCCATAGTAGGATTGTGCAGACCTAACCAAGGCATACCTAGGATAACCTCATATTGAGGTGCTTCGATAATATTCAGGATAATGGTTTCTACATGCTCCATAGGATCTCCCGGGAGGTGCAGTTCTACTTCCTCAGTGTGTTCAATGATAGGGCCGGACTTCAGCGGCGTGCCATCTACTGCCAGCACTCTCTCTGGTTTCTGCATCGCCACTCTCACCAACCCCAAACGTGCTACCAACCCTTCGTCTATGAAGTTACCCGTGGCTCCCGAGTCTACCATACTATGTACTGGGTATAGAGTTCCTCGCACCCGCAACAACATAGATAGAACGATGTGCGCTTCCGTGGTTGTGGCGGAACCCCCCGCCAGCGATGGCAACCGCCACTCTTGCTCCTCAGGGTTTTCCTCCAACACCAAGGATGCACTCTCTGAATCCCCCTTTACCGCTGGAACAGCTTGGGTCCTTCCCATCGAATACGGACGGCCTTTCTTGGGTTTTACCATACAATCCTTAACGTAATGGCCCTTTTTTCCGCAATACATGCAGAGGCCCAAGGTACGGCGGCTCTCTCTTTCTGCTCTCGATAAAGGAGCCCTAACCGCCCCCAACTCCATAGGTTCGGTTCCACCACTCTTCTCTGGGGGTATCCCACCTTCAACTTTCTTCTGACCCCCAAGGGGTTGATACCCACGTCTCCGTTCACCCACACGGTCCGCTCGACGATGGTCAAGCCTCAGCGTCAGGTTAATAAGATCGGTACAAGTAACAGGTTGCGGATCGATTTGCGCCAGAACATCCTTCAACTCGTCGGAAAGACCATGATAATATAAGGCCTTTCTCTTCTCCTCTGGCCAAGCTGTTTCTGCTACCAGACGGTTGAAGGCTGTCATGTACGTGATTAAATCACTCCGCCCTTGTTTCAAATCCAGGATATCCGTGTCTGCACTTAGGGTCGTGGCTCTTCTATCGAATACCCTTTCGAATTCTCTCCGAAAAGCCCCCCAATCCGATAGGAGAGGGTCATCATTTTTCACTAACGGCCCTGCCCAATTCGCCGCATCACCTGTCAAATACGAGATAGCAAAGGCTACTCTTGACATATTAGTGGGGAACGACGCAGGGCGACATGCGAAATGTAGCGTGATTTGCGTCAAGAAATTTTGGACAGATGTAGGACTCCCCGAATATCTCTCGGGACTGGCCAACGGAATAGGCTGAGGGACGGTGACCTGAACCTGCTGCACACCTGCAGAAGCATTAAAGGGATTCCTGCCTTGTCTCTCTACCTGTTCCTTTAGAGCAGCTGCTTCTGCTCTTGAAGTGGCTAGTTCTTGTTGTACCAGCAACAAGGCCGCCATTACATCTTCCAAGGTAGCCATCACTACTCGATCAAGAGGAGGTTATTTCGTGGGCACGTAATTCTGTCACGGTCCAACGACTCCTCTGGATCGATTGATGCTATTTGGGTTCCACCTCCAGCTTCCTCCGTGCTCCGGAAAGAATATCTGACAGAGCACGATAGTAAGCAGGCGAGGGATAACTGGTCCGGGACTGGAAACGAGGGTAGATGCGGTCTCTGTAAGGATACAAAGAACACACAGTAAGACGAGAGTCCTATGCTTCCTATTTCCTATGAACTCTCCTCTCCTCTCGCTTCTTTCCTACCTGATGCGTCTCAGGACCTCTCTCTTCTACCTGTGAGATATTGTCTCTCCACAAATACGCTTTCTGCAAAACACAAAAACACGCACACAGGTTATATACACTTCTCCCCCCGCTACGCTGAATACAAAGCTTGATGTGGTGTCCTATACCTACTTGTTAGTTCCCAGTCCCTTGCTTTAAAAGGTTCTACTCAGGCTTAAAGGTTATGGATACCAATGCCACAATTCCCACGGAAACCAAGAGAGGAAAATGTTCGATGGTTCTGGTTTGATACTGAGTACACTCTTCACCAGAAAATACGGATAGTATGTTCTGCCTACACCCTAGCATGTTGACATCTCTTACCAGTACTGGATCCGAAGAAATGTTCCTCCGAAACCTACCATTACCTCTTGTCAATTAGAGAGGGTGCAATCCTGCGTCTCTCACGGTAACGGATTCAAACGGGTTCCAGAACCGATCAACCTCTGGTCAAATAGAGAGGGTGCAAATCCCGCGTCTCTCTCAAGAACCACAAACTCCCAACACCAGTGAACAAAATAATAAACCCAAAGCAGTGTCGCACTCGAGAGGGTGAAATCCAACGTCTCCCCGAATGCACAAAAGAAACGTGTCCAAACAAAAGTTCCCGAATATCGCGAGAGGGTGCAATCCTGCGTCTCTCGGTTCGGGTAAATCCAAAGTCCCAGAATAGGTAACCCCGCAGCCGCGGGTTACGGTAACACACTATGGAGCACTAGTAATCCAGAATAATCCCTGAAGCTCTCAACTCTGATCTCCGAAAAGACAAAATTACGTGCACCGCACTCCGGTTCTCACGGGTTTTTATGTTCTCATCCCGACTCGGTGCTCGCTGAGCTTTCTGGGAATTGTAGTTCCACTATCACTGGGTAGGCACAGGTCGGATCCTGACAGTTTCCTTCCCAGTATATGAATTGGCTTGGTAGTTTGGTCCGCCCTGTTCCCATGATGCACTGGGCCAGGGTCAGACTAATTTGCATATAGCCAAGTTCTGAGCTGGGATGGTGCAGTGAGCTAAAAAACGGTGATGGATCAAGCCCTGATCTTTGGACTGGGTAAGAGTGATCTGCTTAATTCAGACACTCTGTTCATCACCACCCCCTTTTCTGAATCATTTTTGTCCACCATAAGCGTGGAAGGGTATACTCATATGTGAGTCCCTAGCTCATTGCACCATCAGGATTCAAGCAAGCCTGGCCGAAGACGGCTGAAATGCCAGAATCCGGTCCCCGGTAGCTTGTTTCCTTCCCAGTATAAGAATTGGCTTGGTAGTTTGGTCTGCCCTGTTCCCATGATGCACTGGGCCAGGGTCAGACTAATTTGCATATAGCCAAGTTCTGAGCTGGGATGGTGCAGTGAGCTAAAAAACGGTGATGGATCAAGCCCTGATCTTTGGACTGGGTAAGAGTGATCTGCTTAATTCAGACACTCTGTTCATCACCACCCCCTTTTCTGAATCATTTTTGTCCACCATAAGCGTGGAAGGGTATACTCATATGTGAGTCCCTAGCTCATTGCACCATCAGGATTCAAGCAAGCCAGGCCGAAGACGGCTGAAATGCCAGAAACCGGTCCCCGGTAGCTTGTTTCCTTCCCAGTATAAGAATTGGCTTGGTAGTTTGGTCTGCCCTGTTCCCATGATGCACTGGGCCAGGGTCAGACTAATTTGCATATAGCCAAGTTCTGAGCTGGGATGGTGCAGTGAGCTAAAAAACGGTGATGGATCAAGCCCTGATCTTTGGACTGGGTAAGAGTGGTCTGCTTAATTCAGACACTCTGTTCATCACCACCCCCTTTTCTGAATCATTTTTGTCCACCATAAGCGTGGAAGGATATACTCAGATGTGAGTCCCTAGCTCATTGCACCATCAGGATTCAAGCAAGCCGGGCCGAAGACGGCTGAAATGCCAGAAACCGGTCCCCGGTAGCTTGTTTCCTTCCCAGTATATGAATTGGCTTGGTAGTTTGGTCCGCCCTGTTCCCATGATGCACTGGGCCAGGGTCAGACTAATTTGCATATAGCCAAGTTCTGAGCTGGGATGGTGCAGTGAGCTAAAAAACGGTGATGGATCAAGCCCTGATCTTTGGACTGGGTAAGAGTGATCTGCTTAATTCAGACACTCTGTTCATCACCACCCCCTTTTCTGAATCATTTTTGTCCACCATAAGCGTGGAAGGGTATACTCAGATGTGAGTCCCTAGCTCATTGCACCATCAGGATTCAAGCAAGCCGGGCCGAAGACGGCTGAAATGCCAGAAACCGGTCCCCGGTAGCTTGTTTCCTTCCCAGTATAAGAATTGGCTTGGTATTTTGGTCTGCCCTGTTCCCATGATGCACTGGGCCAGGGTCAGACTAATTTGCATATAGCCAAGTTCTGAGCTGGGATGGTGCAGTGAGCTAAAAAACGGTGATGGGTCAAGCCCTGATCTTTGGACTGGGTAAGAGTGGTCTGCTTAATTCAGACACTCTGTTCATCACCACCCCCTTTTCTGAATTATTTTTGTCCACCATAAGCGTGGAAGGGTATACTCAGATGTGAGTCCCTAGCTCATTGCACCATCAGGATTCAAGCAAGCCGGGCCGAAGACGGCTGAAATGCCAGAAACCGGTCCCGGTAGCTTGTTTCCTTCCCAGTATAAGAATTGGCTTGGTAGTTTGGTCTGCCCTGTTCCCATGATGCACTGGGCCAGGGTCAGACTAATTTGCATATAGCCAAGTTCTGAGCTGGGATGGTGCAGTGAGCTAAAAAACGGTGATGGATCAAGCCCTGATCTTTGGACTGGGTAAGAGTGGTCTGCTTAATTCTGACACTCTGTTCATCACCACCCCCTTTTCTGAATCATTTTTGCCCACCATATGCGTGGAAGGGGATACTCAGATGTGAGTCCCTAGCTCATTGCACCATCAGGATTCAAGCAAGCCGGGCCGAAGACGGCTGAAATGCCAGAAACCGGTCCCCGGTAGCTTGTTTCCTTCCCAGTATAAGAATTGGCTGGGTAGTTTGGTCTGCCCTGTTCCCATGATGCACTGGGCCAGGGTCAGACTAATTTGCATATAGCCAAGTTCTGAGCTGGGATGGTGCAGTGAGCTAAAAAACGGTGATGGATCAAGTCCTGATCTTTGGACTGGGTAAGAGTGGTCTGCTTAATTCAGATACTCTGTTCATCACCACCCCCTTTTCTGAATCATTTTTGTCCACCATAAGCGTGGAAGGGTATACTCAGATGTGAGTCCCTAGCTCATTGCACCATCAGGATTCAAGCAAGCCGGGCCGAAGACGGCTGAAATGCCAGAAACCGGTCCCGGTAGCTTGTTTCCTTCCCAGTGTAAGAATTGGCTTGGTAGTTTGGTCTGCCCTGTTCCCATGATGCACTGGGCCAGGGTCAGACTAATTTGCATATAGCCAAGTTCTGAGCTGGGATGGTGCAGTGAGCTAAAATCGGTGATGGATCAAGCCCTGAACTTTGGACTGGGTAAGAGTGATCTGCTTAATTCAGACACTCTGTTCATCACCACCCCCTTTTCTGAATCATTTTTGTCCACCATAAGCGTGGAAGGGTATACTCATATGTGAGTCCCTAGCTCATTGCACCATCAGGATTCAAGCAAGCCTGGCCGAAGACGGCTGAAATGCCAGAAACCGGTCCCCGGTAGCTTGTTTCCTTCCCAGTATAAGAATTGGCTTGGTAGTTTGGTCTGCCCTGTTCCCATGATGCACTGGGCCAGGGTCAGACTAATTTGCATATAGCCAAGTTCTGAGCTGGGATGGTGCAGTGAGCTAAAAAACGGTGATGGATCAAGCCCTGATCTTTGGACTGGGTAAGAGTGGTCTGCTTAATTCGGACACTCTGTTCATCACCACCCCCTTTTCTGAATCATTTTTGACCACCATAAGCGTGGAAGGGTATACTCAGATGTTAGTCCCTAGCTCATTGCACCATCAGGATTCAAGCAAGCCGGGCCGAAGACGGCTGAAATGCCAGAAACCGGTCCCCGGTAGCTTGTTTCCTTCACAGTATAAGAATTGGCTTGGTAGTTTGGTCTGCCCTGTTCCCATGATGCACTGGGCCAGGGTCAGACTAATTTGCATATAGCCAAGTTCTGAGCTGGGATGGTGCAGTGAGCTAAAAAATTGTGATGGATCAAGCCCTGATCTTTGGACTGGGTAAGAGTGGTCTGCTTAATTCAGACACTCTGTTCATCACCACCCCCTTTTCTGAATCATTTTTGTCTACCATAAGCGTGGAAGGGTATACTCATATGTGAGTCCCTAGCTCATTGCACCATCAGGATTCAAGCAAGCCTAGCCGAAGACGGCTGAAATGCCAGAAACCGGTCCCCGGTAGCTTGTTTCCTTCCCAGTATAAGAATTGACTTGGTAGTTTGGTCTGCCCTGCTCCCATGATGCACTGGGCCAGGGTCAGACTAATTTGCATATAGCCAAGTTCTGAGCTGGGATGGTGCAGTGAGCTAAAAAATTGTGATGGATCAAGCCCTGATCTTTGGACTGGGTAAGAGTGGTCTGCTTAATTCAGACACTCTGTTCATCACCACCCCCTTTTCTGAATCATTTTTGTCCACCATAAGCGTGGAAGGGTATACTCATATGTGAGTCCCTAGCTCATTGCACCATCAGGATTCAAGCAAGCCTGGCCGAAGACGGCTGAAATGCCAGAATCCGGTCCCCTGTAGCTTGTTTCCTTCCCAGTATAAGAATTGGCTTGGTAGTTTGGTCTGCCCTGTTCCCATGATGCACTGGGCCAGGGTCAGACTAATTTGCATATAGCCAAGTTCTGAGCTGGGATGGTGCAGTGAGCTAAAAAACGGTGATGGATCAAGCCCTGATCTTTGGACTGGGTAAGAGTGGTCTGCTTAATTCGGACACTCTGTTCATCACCACCCCCTTTTCTGAATCATTTTTGTCCACCATAAGCGTGGAAGGGTTGAGGTTCCGTGACGGTTCCGTGACGACTTGAACCCGTGTTTTCAAGTTTGTCGGAAATACATAAAATTAGTATCAGCGAACCGCAAATGATCCATTTAGTATATCCTAGTGTTTTCGCTACGCTACGAGCAAGAGCACTCCTTCCACTGACACATTTCTGATATACACACGGCATCCATCTTAGATCGTGGCCGCCATTTTGTGTTTCCTTGCCCTCACATATGCAATAGCCTCTGATCATTTCATTCACTTCACTTTGATTAAGGACACGTAGCCTTAGCCGGAGATTCACCTTTTACATGACACGTGCACCTTAAACCAGATCACGCTGAAGCTGCATGACTCGACAAAGGCTGCCTCCTCTGCCCGAGGCCAGTCCTGCCAAACTGGTCTTCGTGTCCATTGTATCTGATCATGATTAGGCGGCCGAAGCCGGTAGCCTTGCCCATTTACAACCCACAAACATCTCTTATCCCGCTTTTCTATCTCCTGCACCTGGCTCTACTCTTTTCCTTCTGGGCCTTTATTAGGGGGAGGTAACGAACTTTACGATGAGGCGGTCCGGGTCTTGAATGCAATATTGACAAGGGATTGTGATGGACTGGTGGGAACCCCTCTTCGTGATGTTTGGTATCAGATATTATCGACAGTTCCTGTGTAACGCCAAATATTTATTGTTTAGAGACACAAAGGTTTGGGAATGTACCGACATGTGAAATATTTGCCTAGAGCACAATTTTTGGTATATAAGGAGCAACCCACTTTGTACAAATCGAACAGTCTCCTAGATTCTGCCCGTGTGTAGATTCTGTGACTTCTGTGTCCCTGCAGTAATAAACCTTTGGTCTTTGACGCCACCATCGAGAAGCCCGTGTTTCTGTTCATTTGTGCACCAAGGCAGGTGGGACTCCGGGGTCTTTGGGTGTTGTACCCTGACACCTCTGGACGGAACCAAAAAGTCCAGAACTCCAATTGGCGCCCAACGTGGGGCGACGTCATTCGGTACCGGTCCAAAAGCCTGAAGAGTTCGAGAAGCTTCGTGTGAAGATTCCTGAGGGAGGCGCCCCACTTCATCGATCCCGGCATATCGCAAAAGTGGCCCTGAAGTTCTCTTCCACGAGGGTTCCCGTTCAGGACGGCTGCAGTGGGCCGTTGCCTTGACCGTCGCCCTGTCTTGGACCCGAAGTGGTGCAGTCCTTAGTACGGCGAAACGTGACGGGTTTCTCCTTGGTGACGTCTTCAGTGCCTCAGTTAAGTATTTAGTGATAGCTAGCTGGTTACTTTTGTGAGGATTGTTAAAAATCCTTGATCGGTTCTTGGTTTGGTTTGGTTTTGTAAGATTATCACTAGTTGTTCTGGTTACGATAATCTATTTGGTTCAGTTTTGGGTATCGATACATCAGTTCGTTTTGGTAGGCCTAAGTTCTTGGTTCAAGTGCACAATTTGTTTCGTGTTTTGTTTGTTTTGTGTTCCGGACTGAGAATGGTAAGTCGGAAAATGTTGTCTTGTTTTAGTTGCAACAGTGACTCACAATTAGAGGATTCCTGTCTGGTTCCTCCGATTGGGACTCCCCTATATGACCTATATTGTAAGTATGGTGTGGGTCCTATAACTTATAATGAGATATGGGTCCGTTATTGTAAGAAGGATGGTGTCCTTAGTTGGCCACTGCATGGTAGTTTTGAACAAGAGATTCTCGACAATTTAGAAGCGAAATTGTTTAGGAAGAAAGCCCGGCCGGCAATGTTTGATTCCTTTCGTTATTGGCGGAAAGAATCCAAACAGAGAGAAATGAAAAGGTTGAAAAAAGAGCAAAAAGAACTAGAAGAGTTAACTCTAGAGCAAGCGACTAAGCAGTTGCAGGCTAACGAGTGTGAGAAAGCCATAGATGTAGCCATTAGAGAGCGTAACTTAGCGATTGACAAGTGCTATCCTGCCTTGCCATCGAAAATGGCTAAGATACTGGAGGATTCCGAAAACGATCCTCTGCTATCTTATCTGTTACGGTCGCCTCCACCGTATGCACAAGGTGCTGCGGCTCCACTTATACCGGATGTTCAATTGCCGGTTGCTGGACAACCTGGTGTTCTTGTTCCTCAGAATCAAGTTCCTATACCTCCTGTGGTGAATGTAAATGTTCCTACAGCTCCTCCTCTTCCCGCACTGCCCGCTCCTATACCTACCACTGTACCTATTGGTCCTCAAACTATTTTCCTCGATACTCCTACTGTTTCGTCATCTATTCCTACCTCTACTGCGTTCTCTATGTCTGCGAGTGTACTAACTCCACTTTCTGTTCGTCGAAGAATTACTGATTCTGTTACTAATATGCTGTCTCCTATATATAAAACCTTGATTAAGACTCCTACTCCTGACTCTGTTCAGAGACGGAGTCAGCTTCCAAGTACTGAGGAACGGGGAGTTTTAGACTCCACAGCTCTCAGATGGATTACAAAAGTTAGAAGATATAGTACGAAAGATGTGTTAGAGACATTTATGCAATGGGGAGAGCCAACACAACGATACGTCTTCGATGAGATGTGCTCGTTGTTACGTGAGGAAATAGAAGAAGACGATGTCGAATCAGATTTGGAAGATTTAATTAAGATTCAAAAAGAGTTTGCTGCTGGAATGATAGTGGGCGATAATATAAAGCAAGCGATGGAACTCATTTTGAGTTTTAGGAATGATCCATCTCTTCGTTCGCCGAGAGATTTAGAGAAAGGTAGAATGAAGCTAAGTCGCCAATATCCTATGAGGGAAGTTCCTCCAATTTGGCGCGAAGCAGTACAACGTGATGATAATGCAGGAATTGCAGCTGCTCCAGCACAGTTCCAAAGAGTATGGATACATATTCCGTGGAAGCGAGCAGAAGTGTTAGCAGTGAAACAGGCCTTGCCAGATCCACGTAAGAATCCAGCCGGATATTACAAGGAATTGACACAGACAGTTGAGGCTTGTATAATGAACTTAGCCGACATTGATATGTTGTTTGGTAATGTAGTTCCACAACCAGTGTGGGCTAAAATTCGTAGAGAGGATCATCCGGCTGCTTTAGGTGGTGATTGGGCAGCTATCACTGCAGCAGATGCTCAACAAATAGGTGGTGCGAAACCCGAACCCCTAATTGCTAATCTTCCAGGTAGAATAATAGATTTAATGAAGACTCTGATGCCAGCATTGCGTGTTAATTGGGATAAATTATCCGCATGCAAGCAGAAGAAAGACGAAAGTGTCTCCGACTTCTTCACGAGGTTCGAAGAGACTTTTGTAGACCATAGTGGTCAGGATATGAGCACTGAAGGAGGACAGAGATTGTTTGTCGATAAATTTGTGCATAATTTGTTACCCGAATTATGCAATAAATTGAAAGACTCAGAAAGTGCGTGGGCTGTATCTACGACAGCGCAAATACTTGCGACTGCACAGTACTATGAAAATAGGGATAAAGAGGAAAAGGAGAAATCAGAGAAGAAAACGAAAGATTTAAAGACTAAAGTTCTTTTACAGCAGGCGTATCCGCCTCGCACGAATCAGACTAATATGCAACAGAATTCGTATCAAAAGACAGATTATAATTCGACCAGGCCTCAATACCAGTGGAATCAGTGTGCGTACTGTAAGAAAGAGGGTCACTATAAAAATGATTGTCAGATTTTAGCGCAAAATAATGCGGCAGCAGCTCAGAGAGGTCGTGGTGGTTTTGCGCAGAATTCTAGAGGTCGGGGACGAGGTGCTATGCCTCCACAAACTAATGATCGTCCTTCTAATCACTTTGATCAGCGAAATGTACAGTCAGCTCAACAGAATAGATCTCAGCAATATCTTGTTGAGGATTATTGTGAAGTTGAAGAGGGATTTCAACAAAATGGGTACTAGGACAGCCATAGACAGAGAGAGGGAGTAGTATCAGTTCCAGTGGATCAGAGTGGGCCTTATGTCGCAGTAGCAACATCAGGTGTAGTCGAACCGTTTCTGTTGGATACTGGTGCCGCAAAAAGTTCTATCATGCATGCGAAACTCCCTGGCGCACCTTTGTCTGGCTCAACAAATGTTTCCGTAGGTTTTTCAGGCGCCCCTGTGTACAACCCGATATCTGGTCCTTTGTCTATTTCTGTTGGACCGTGTCAATTGAAAGCACCCTTAATTTTGACGACAGGTTGTAATGAAAATCTGCTTGGTTTAGATTTGTTAAAACGACTATATGCGACATTGTACTGTTCTCCGGAAGGAGTACAGCTTACTTTGGGTAAAAGACTCACCTCTCCGATGTACTTGTCAATGGACAAACTCCCGCCGGAGCTACGTTCACTCCCTGATTCTCTTTGGGCGACTGGTCCCAATGATGTAGGTCTACTAGAGATTCCACCGTATGTAGTAACTTTGAAAGCGAATGTGAAATTTCCAAGAATTCCTCAATATAAAATATCGAATGAAGGTGAGCGTGCACTCTTATTGATTGTGCAAGATTTGATTAAAAAAGGTGTGGTTGAAGAAACGCGAGGAAATGTTTGTAATAGTCCTGTATTGCCGATTCTGAAACGAACAGATCCTACAAAGCCTCCAGTGTACAGGTTTGTCATAGACCTTAGAGAAGTTAATAAGATTGTAATTCCGCAGTTTCCTGTAGTGCCAGACATTACTGCTTTGTTAACATTGATTCCTGCTACAGCTACATGGTTCTCAGTCATCGACTTGAAGAATGCATTTTTCAGCATTCCGATAGCCGAGGAAAGCAGAGATATTTTTGGCTTCTGTTTAGGAGGTCGCAGTTTCAGATTTAAACGCGCTCCACAAGGCTACTGTGAAAGTCCATCTATTTACAGTCAAGCTTTAAAAAGCCAGTTAGATTCTTTTGTCCTTCCTCCAGGTTCTGCCCTAGTACAATACGTAGATGATCTTTTGGTGGCTGCCGATGACAAGGAAACTTGCAAGGCAGCTACAATTTCACTATTGCATCATTTGTCTAATTTGAATCATAAGGTGTCACCTTCCAAAATGCAATATTGCTGCCAAGAAGTAACCTACTTAGGTCATCTCTTGTCAAAGGAGGGAAGGAAGTTGACCCCAGAAAGAATAAAAGCAATTATGCAGATGAGTGTTCCACGCACACAGAGGGAAGTACGTGCCTTTCTAGGTATTACCTCTTACTGTAGGCAATGGATCCCAAATTTTTCACTTTTAGCAAAACCGTTGGTAGCTTTGACTGGGAAAAATGTTCCGAGTCCGGTGCCATGGTCTGATGAATGTCAAGAGAGTTTTGCTGAATTACGAAAAGCTTTGTGTTCAGCTCCTGTATTGGGCACACCTGATTACAGTAAGCCATTCACGCTCTACGTTCACGAAAGAGAAGGTTGCGCGTTGAGTGTCTTGACACAGAAGTTTGGTGATAAACAACGCCCTTGTGCGTATTTCTCATCAACATTAGATCCGGTAGCTAGAGCATTGCCTAGTTGTTTGAGGGCTACAGCGGCAGCTGCAGCTTCCATTCGACAATCTGCTGGTTTGGTGATGAACAATATGCTAGTGGTCATGGTTCCTCATGCAGTGGACACACTCATGAACCGAACGAAGACACAACACCTTACTAGTGCGAGATTATCTGGTTACGAGCTGACGTTATTAGCGAGTCATATTCAGATCAAAAGATGCAATGTATTGAACCCAGCAACATTGTTGCCGACTGATCAAGAGTCGAGTGATTCTGAGCCACATGACTGTTATTTCAAAACGGAAGAAGAGACAAAAGGTCGTATCGACTTGAGAGATACTCCTCTATCCGACCCAGATGGTACGCTGTATGTGGACGGGTCATGTTTTAAATTGGAGAATGGTGATGTGACTGCTGCCTACGCGGTAACGACTTTGAAGACGATTGTGGAGACTGCAAGAGTGAGTCAGAATTCTGCCCAAGCTGCAGAGTTAATAGCTCTTACGAGAGCGTGTGTTTTAGCTGAGGGAAAGAGAGTGAATGTGTTTACAGATAGTCAGTACGCATTTGGCGTGGCCCATAGTTTTGGCCGGTTGTGGAGAGAAAGGGGTTTCATTACGTCCCATGGGACTAAGATTCAACATGGTCAGCTAGTTAACGACTTGTTAGAATCTCTAACCTTACCGACTGAAGTTGCGATTGTGAAGTGCAGTGCTCATAAAGCAATCACGGATGATGTTGGTCGGGGAAATGCCTTTGCTGATGAAACCGCTAAACAGACAGCTAGAGACATGATGAGTAGAATGTATGTTGCTACGTCTGCAAGATGGATTGCTGAGTCTGGAATGTGTGAGGACACAATGGAAAGTGTGAAAGAGATTCAGAAAGAAGCGACTGAGGAAGAGAAACGCGTATGGAGAGAAAGTACGGGCAAATTGGACTCGAATGGATGTTGGATCGATTTGACAGAACAGCAGCGTTGGATGTTGCCTGATGCGTATGTGCTTGCAGTAGTGACGATGGCGCATGGAGTGGCGCACATAAGTTCTAAAGGGATATGTAAGATGTTAGCTCCGGTCTGGAAGAATGAGGGAATCAGTAAGTGTGCAGAGAGAGTGGTGAAAAATTGTATGGTGTGCTTGATGCATAATCCTGGCAAGGGAACTCCAACTCCAGCTGGTCATTTTGCTCCTCCTTCCTGTCCCTTTGAAGTAATACAGTTAGACTTCATTCACATGGAACGCTGCAACAATTTAAAATACGTCCTGGTGGTGGTTTGTGCTTTTTCCAGGTGGATAGAAGCATACCCACTAAAGGACAACACTGCTTTATCAACTGCCAAAATTCTTCTCAAAGAATTTTTCCCTAGGTTTGGAATGCCACGGATTGTATGGTCAGATAACGGAAGTGAGTTTATAGGGAAAGTTATGCAGAGTGTGTGTGCTGGTCTAGGATTGAAACAAAAATTTCATAGTGCGAACCATCCCCAGTCTGCTGGTTTAGTTGAGGGTTACAATGGCACCCTCAAGCTTAAAATAGCCAAAATTCAAGCATCCACAGGTTTGGCTTGGCCAGACGCACTTCCTTTGGCCCTGTTATCAACGAGAGCAACAGTGCATTCTAGAATAGGGCTTTCTCCATATGAGATTGTATTTGGCCGCCCGGCAAATGTCTGGGGTGTGCCAAGGCCTAAACAATTCTGCTCCATTGAATATCCTATGTTGATAGACTATCTTTACGACTTGACTGCTAAATTAAGTCTTATTCATCAACAGGTCTTTGATGCTTTGCCAAAACCTCCGGAGAGTCCAGGGCATCAGCTGAAACCCGGCGACCACGTGGTGGTCAGAAATTTTGCGAGGACAAAGAATCTTCAGCCTCGCTACATCGGCCCCTTCCAAATCCTGCTGGCGACGAGGACAGCTGTACGTGTTGCTGGTCGCAAGCACTGGATCCACGCTTCTCACGTAAAGCGTGTTCCACTGCCGCTGCCCTACGACGACTGGGTGAAGAAGGGAATTGGTGCCTCCGAAGCTGAAACAACTCCGAAATTTGTCCCTTTCAGCGATGCCGATTTGATTTCTGACACTTTGAAACGTGACTCTCCTCTTGAAAAGACTGCTTTGAACATTGAAAATTTGTCTCCAGCATCAGAAGAAACTTTGCCATCTGCGAACGTAAACTCTGCAACAGCTGCTAGTGATACACTATTTTCCGATCAGACAGTACCAGCGAAGCAGAAATACAACCTTAGAAGCCATAAAAAGGACAAATAAAGCAGGCAACTGCATATTGTGATTTTGATATTTATATACATTGGACCTTTTTTGCTTTTCAGCCAGGAAGTTTGTTATTGTTTATTGTTTTTAAAATTGCCTTGCCGTCTGGGTAGCCGTAGGGTCGTGGCTGTGTGCCTAGTTTGAATTTGCAGGGGTCTGACACAAGGTCGATCTTTCTGTTGGTTCTGGGAACTCCCAGGGCTGACAGAGGCATTTTCATCTACGTACACATCATCAGTGGTCGCGAGCGGATTGTAGAAGATGGAACTTCCTGCGCTGCAACGAGAAAATGTGATTTACGTTCGCAGAAACAGACTAAATAGAATTCTTCATAGCAAAGGTTTCTTGATGCAATGTGCCATTACATTTTTGATTGTTTTAGCAACACTGGTGGGTGGAATTGTCTTTAGCATAAATTTGATTTTTGTGCCAGTATCTACAGTACCTCCCCTTGATCCTGCTATTTCTACTGTTTCTTCTATACACTCTTTTCACTCGTTTCCGGAACATGAGCAAGCTCGACGCTCAGAATTCATTAATAATACTTTTGTACAGCTCTTGCACCAACACCAACTGGTAGTTAACACGACAGACTGTTGGGTGTGTGGCTTGATACCCCACACTATGGATAAAGGTATTCCCTATCTGGTTTTGCCTTTCAGCTACAATGGATCATTTCAGGCCCTTCAAACCATCTTTGCTTATGCTCTTGAGACCTATCCTCCACGTCCACCACGTTCCACTAAATATAACTCTGCCAACAAAGCTTTAGTCCAGGGAATTATTGACATGGTCAAAGACGTCAATAATACTCCATCATACCCTAGAGACGAATTGCGAGTATATTTAAGTTGGAATACTTCAGAGTATCGCCTTAGTTTAGGAGAAAGCAAGCGTAAAAGCTCAACTCCAATCTGGGTCGTACCTCACCGAGGTCAGGTCTGTTTGCAAGGTAATGGGAGAAATCCGAGAGCTCAGCTAGGGAGGAGTGAGTGCGTAGAGACTTATGTGTTTCCGGCTAACTCTTCCCCTGCCTTTCTTACTGCTAGGGGTACCTATTTCATTTGTCGAGACAGAGCTTATACATGGTTGCCTGCCGACTTCTCAGGATCATGTTATATTGCTCGATTATTGCCTCCGACATACACTGCTTCACCTGATTACCACAGAACAAGAGTAGCGAGAGGTGTCTTCAGCAAGGAAGATACAGCTGGTCAGGAAGCTGGAGACTTCTTCAAAGGCTTCCTTCCGTTCTGGGGGCCTATGGCCAATAGTAGAAACATACGTCAGCTAACACGGGTAGTTGAATCTACTATTACCGAAACTGCTGGTGCCCTTAGCAATCTGACAGCTGAGCTTCAGGCGGATAGGCTCATGACATTGCAGAACCGTATGGTTCTAGATGTTATACTTGCAGATCGAGGTGGGGTATGCAGAATGATCCAATCGAGCTGCTGTGTCTTTATTCCTAATAATGCTCCAACAGTTTACGAGGCGATCTCTAAGTTGCACAAGATTTCGGACTCCATACATGTAGATGAGGGAAACTGGTCCTTTATGGAGTGGGTTTGGACTCTGATCTCAGCGTGGGGATGGAAGGTTCTAATGGTCATTGGTGTCATCTTAATATTACTATTCTCATGTTGTCTGATTATCCAGTGTGGTCCTGCTCTGTGTAGTCTTTGTGCTACAACCTGTTTTAGGAAACCACCTGCATTTGGAGAAAAGACACGAGAAAGGATGATGATACAACAGCATGTCACTGACCTGATGAGCATAGAACTAGATTCAGACATAGATTGAGTAATTGCCTATGTAAGGGCAAAAGGAGGGTCTGAGGTTCCGTGACGGTTCCGTGACGACTTGAACCCGTGTTTTCAAGTTTGTCGGAAATACATAAAATTAGTATCAGCGAACCGCAAATGATCCATTTAGTATATCCTAGTGTTTTCGCTACGCTACGAGCAAGAGCACTCCTTCCACTGACACATTTCTGATATACACACGGCATCCATCTTAGATCGTGGCCGCCATTTTGTGTTTCCTTGCCCTCACATATGCAATAGCCTCTGATCATTTCATTCACTTCACTTTGATTAAGGACACGTAGCCTTAGCCGGAGATTCACCTTTTACATGACACGTGCACCTTAAACCAGATCACGCTGAAGCTGCATGACTCGACAAAGGCTGCCTCCTCTGCCCGAGGCCAGTCCTGCCAAACTGGTCTTCGTGTCCATTGTATCTGATCATGATTAGGCGGCCGAAGCCGGTAGCCTTGCCCATTTACAACCCACAAACATCTCTTATCCCGCTTTTCTATCTCCTGCACCTGGCTCTACTCTTTTCCTTCTGGGCCTTTATTAGGGGGAGGTAACGAACTTTACGATGAGGCGGTCCGGGTCTTGAATGCAATATTGACAAGGGATTGTGATGGACTGGTGGGAACCCCTCTTCGTGATGTTTGGTATCAGATATTATCGACAGTTCCTGTGTAACGCCAAATATTTATTGTTTAGAGACACAAAGGTTTGGGAATGTACCGACATGTGAAATATTTGCCTAGAGCACAATTTTTGGTATATAAGGAGCAACCCACTTTGTACAAATCGAACAGTCTCCTAGATTCTGCCCGTGTGTAGATTCTGTGACTTCTGTGTCCCTGCAGTAATAAACCTTTGGTCTTTGACGCCACCATCGAGAAGCCCGTGTTTCTGTTCATTTGTGCACCAAGGCAGGTGGGACTCCGGGGTCTTTGGGTGTTGTACCCTGACACCTCTGGACGGAACCAAAAAGTCCAGAACTCCAGGGTATACTCAGATGTGAGTCCCTAGCTCATTGCACCATCAGGATTCAAGCAAGCCGGGCCGAAGACGGCTGAAATGCCAGAAACCGGTCCCGCTAGCTTGTTTCCTTCCCAGTGTATGAATTGGCTTGGCAGTTTGGTCTGCCCTGTTCCCATGATGCACTGGGCCAGGGTCAGACTAATTTGCATATAGCCAAGTTCTGAGCTGGGATGGTGCAGTGAGCTAAAAAACGGTGATGGATCAAGCCCTGATCTTTGGACTGGGTAAGAGTGATCTGCTTAATTCAGACACTCTGTTCATCACCACCCCCTTTTCTGAATCATTTTTGTCCACCATAAGCGTGGAAGGGTATACTCATATGTGAGTCCCTAGCTCATTGCACCATCAGGATTCAAGCAAGCCAGGCCGAAGACGGCTGAAATGCCAGAAACCGGTCCCCGGTAGCTTGTTTCCTTCCCAGTATAAGAATTGGCTTGGTAGTTTGGTCTGCCCTGTTCCCATGATGCACTGGGCCAGGGTCAGACTAATTTGCATATAGCCAAGTTCTGAGCTGGGATGGTGCAGTGAGCTAAAAAACGGTGATGGATCAAGCCCTGATCTTTGGACTGGGTAAGAGTGGTCTGCTTAATTCAGACACTCTGTTCATCACCACCCCCTTTTCTGAATCATTTTTGTCCACCATAAGCGTGGAAGGATATACTCAGATGTGAGTCCCTAGCTCATTGCACCATCAGGATTCAAGCAAGCCGGGCCGAAGACGGCTGAAATGCCAGAAACCGGTCCCCGGTAGCTTGTTTCCTTCCCAGTATATGAATTGGCTTGGTAGTTTGGTCCGCCCTGTTCCCATGATGCACTGGGCCAGGGTCAGACTAATTTGCATATAGCCAAGTTCTGAGCTGGGATGGTGCAGTGAGCTAAAAAACGGTGATGGATCAAGCCCTGATCTTTGGACTGGGTAAGAGTGGTCTGCTTAATTCTGACACTCTGTTCATCACCACCCCCTTTTCTGAATCATTTTTGCCCACCATATGCGTGGAAGGGGATACTCAGATGTGAGTCCCTAGCTCATTGCACCATCAGGATTCAAGCAAGCCGGGCCGAAGACGGCTGAAATGCCAGAAACCGGTCCCCGGTAGCTTGTTTCCTTCCCAGTATAAGAATTGGCTGGGTAGTTTGGTCTGCCCTGTTCCCATGATGCACTGGGCCAGGGTCAGACTAATTTGCATATAGCCAAGTTCTGAGCTGGGATGGTGCAGTGAGCTAAAAAACGGTGATGGATCAAGTCCTGATCTTTGGACTGGGTAAGAGTGGTCTGCTTAATTCAGATACTCTGTTCATCACCACCCCCTTTTCTGAATCATTTTTGTCCACCATAAGCGTGGAAGGGTATACTCAGATGTGAGTCCCTAGCTCATTGCACCATCAGGATTCAAGCAAGCCGGGCCGAAGACGGCTGAAATGCCAGAAACCGGTCCCGGTAGCTTGTTTCCTTCCCAGTGTAAGAATTGGCTTGGTAGTTTGGTCTGCCCTGTTCCCATGATGCACTGGGCCAGGGTCAGACTAATTTGCATATAGCCAAGTTCTGAGCTGGGATGGTGCAGTGAGCTAAAAAACGGTGATGGATCAAGCCCTGAACTTTGGACTGGGTAAGAGTGATCTGCTTAATTCAGACACTCTGTTCATCACCACCCCCTTTTCTGAATCATTTTTGTCCACCATAAGCGTGGAAGGGTATACTCATATGTGAGTCCCTAGCTCATTGCACCATCAGGATTCAAGCAAGCCTGGCCGAAGACGGCTGAAATGCCAGAAACCGGTCCCCGGTAGCTTGTTTCCTTCCCAGTATAAGAATTGGCTTGGTAGTTTGGTCTGCCCTGTTCCCATGATGCACTGGGCCAGGGTCAGACTAATTTGCATATAGCCAAGTTCTGAGCTGGGATGGTGCAGTGAGCTAAAAAACGGTGATGGATCAAGCCCTGATCTTTGGACTGGGTAAGAGTGGTCTGCTTAATTCGGACACTCTGTTCATCACCACCCCCTTTTCTGAATCATTTTTGACCACCATAAGCGTGGAAGGGTATACTCAGATGTTAGTCCCTAGCTCATTGCACCATCAGGATTCAAGCAAGCCGGGCCGAAGACGGCTGAAATGCCAGAAACCGGTCCCCGGTAGCTTGTTTCCTTCACAGTATAAGAATTGGCTTGGTAGTTTGGTCTGCCCTGTTCCCATGATGCACTGGGCCAGGGTCAGACTAATTTGCATATAGCCAAGTTCTGAGCTGGGATGGTGCAGTGAGCTAAAAAATTGTGATGGATCAAGCCCTGATCTTTGGACTGGGTAAGAGTGGTCTGCTTAATTCAGACACTCTGTTCATCACCACCCCCTTTTCTGAATCATTTTTGTCTACCATAAGCGTGGAAGGGTATACTCATATGTGAGTCCCTAGCTCATTGCACCATCAGGATTCAAGCAAGCCTAGCCGAAGACGGCTGAAATGCCAGAAACCGGTCCCCGGTAGCTTGTTTCCTTCCCAGTATAAGAATTGACTTGGTAGTTTGGTCTGCCCTGCTCCCATGATGCACTGGGCCAGGGTCAGACTAATTTGCATATAGCCAAGTTCTGAGCTGGGATGGTGCAGTGAGCTAAAAAATTGTGATGGATCAAGCCCTGATCTTTGGACTGGGTAAGAGTGGTCTGCTTAATTCAGACACTCTGTTCATCACCACCCCCTTTTCTGAATCATTTTTGTCCACCATAAGCGTGGAAGGGTATACTCATATGTGAGTCCCTAGCTCATTGCACCATCAGGATTCAAGCAAGCCTGGCCGAAGACGGCTGAAATGCCAGAATCCGGTCCCCGGTAGCTTGTTTCCTTCCCAGTATAAGAATTGGCTTGGTAGTTTGGTCTGCCCTGTTCCCATGATGCACTGGGCCAGGGTCAGACTAATTTGCATATAGCCAAGTTCTGAGCTGGGATGGTGCAGTGAGCTAAAAAACGGTGATGGATCAAGCCCTGATCTTTGGACTGGGTAAGAGTGGTCTGCTTAATTCGGACACTCTGTTCATCACCACCCCCTTTTCTGAATCATTTTTGTCCACCATAAGCGTGGAAGGGTATACTCAGATGTGAGTCCCTAGCTCATTGCACCATCAGGATTCAAGCAAGCCGGGCCGAAGACGGCTGAAATGCCAGAAACCGGTCCCGCTAGCTTGTTTCCTTCCCAGTGTATGAATTGGCTTGGCAGTTTGGTCTGCCCTGTTCCCATGATGCACTGGGCCAGGGTCAGACTAATTTGCATATAGCCAAGTTCTGAGCTGGGATGGTGCAGTGAGCTAAAAAACGGTGATGGATCAAGCCCTGATCTTTGGACTGGGTAAGAGTGATCTGCTTAATTCAGACACTCTGTTCATCACCACCCCCTTTTCTGAATCATTTTTGTCCACCATAAGCGTGGAAGGGTATACTCATATGTGAGTCCCTAGCTCATTGCACCATCAGGATTCAAGCAAGCCAGGCCGAAGACGGCTGAAATGCCAGAAACCGGTCCCCGGTAGCTTGTTTCCTTCCCAGTATAAGAATTGGCTTGGTAGTTTGGTCTGCCCTGTTCCCATGATGCACTGGGCCAGGGTCAGACTAATTTGCATATAGCCAAGTTCTGAGCTGGGATGGTGCAGTGAGCTAAAAAACGGTGATGGATCAAGCCCTGATCTTTGGACTGGGTAAGAGTGGTCTGCTTAATTCAGACACTCTGTTCATCACCACCCCCTTTTCTGAATCATTTTTGTCCACCATAAGCGTGGAAGGATATACTCAGATGTGAGTCCCTAGCTCATTGCACCATCAGGATTCAAGCAAGCCGGGCCGAAGACGGCTGAAATGCCAGAAACCGGTCCCCGGTAGCTTGTTTCCTTCCCAGTATATGAATTGGCTTGGTAGTTTGGTCCGCCCTGTTCCCATGATGCACTGGGCCAGGGTCAGACTAATTTGCATATAGCCAAGTTCTGAGCTGGGATGGTGCAGTGAGCTAAAAAACGGTGATGGATCAAGCCCTGATCTTTGGACTGGGTAAGAGTGGTCTGCTTAATTCTGACACTCTGTTCATCACCACCCCCTTTTCTGAATCATTTTTGCCCACCATATGCGTGGAAGGGGATACTCAGATGTGAGTCCCTAGCTCATTGCACCATCAGGATTCAAGCAAGCCGGGCCGAAGACGGCTGAAATGCCAGAAACCGGTCCCCGGTAGCTTGTTTCCTTCCCAGTATAAGAATTGGCTGGGTAGTTTGGTCTGCCCTGTTCCCATGATGCACTGGGCCAGGGTCAGACTAATTTGCATATAGCCAAGTTCTGAGCTGGGATGGTGCAGTGAGCTAAAAAACGGTGATGGATCAAGTCCTGATCTTTGGACTGGGTAAGAGTGGTCTGCTTAATTCAGATACTCTGTTCATCACCACCCCCTTTTCTGAATCATTTTTGTCCACCATAAGCGTGGAAGGGTATACTCAGATGTGAGTCCCTAGCTCATTGCACCATCAGGATTCAAGCAAGCCGGGCCGAAGACGGCTGAAATGCCAGAAACCGGTCCCCGGTAGCTTGTTTCCTTCCCAGTATAAGAATTGGCTTGGTAGTTTGGTCTGCCCTGTTCCCATGATGCACTGGGCCAGGGTCAGACTAATTTGCATATAGCCAAGTTCTGAGCTGGGATGGTGCAGTGAGCTAAAAAACGGTGATGGATCAAGCCCTGATCTTTGGACTGGGTAAGAGTGGTCTGCTTAATTCGGACACTCTGTTCATCACCACCCCCTTTTCTGAATCATTTTTGACCACCATAAGCGTGGAAGGGTATACTCAGATGTTAGTCCCTAGCTCATTGCACCATCAGGATTCAAGCAAGCCGGGCCGAAGACGGCTGAAATGCCAGAAACCGGTCCCCGGTAGCTTGTTTCCTTCACAGTATAAGAATTGGCTTGGTAGTTTGGTCTGCCCTGTTCCCATGATGCACTGGGCCAGGGTCAGACTAATTTGCATATAGCCAAGTTCTGAGCTGGGATGGTGCAGTGAGCTAAAAAATTGTGATGGATCAAGCCCTGATCTTTGGACTGGGTAAGAGTGGTCTGCTTAATTCAGACACTCTGTTCATCACCACCCCCTTTTCTGAATCATTTTTGTCTACCATAAGCGTGGAAGGGTATACTCATATGTGAGTCCCTAGCTCATTGCACCATCAGGATTCAAGCAAGCCTAGCCGAAGACGGCTGAAATGCCAGAAACCGGTCCCCGGTAGCTTGTTTCCTTCCCAGTATAAGAATTGACTTGGTAGTTTGGTCTGCCCTGCTCCCATGATGCACTGGGCCAGGGTCAGACTAATTTGCATATAGCCAAGTTCTGAGCTGGGATGGTGCAGTGAGCTAAAAAATTGTGATGGATCAAGCCCTGATATTTGGACTGGGTAAGAGTGGTCTGCTTAATTCAGACACTCTGTTCATCACCACCCCCTTTTCTGAATCATTTTTGTCCACCATAAGCGTGGAAGGGTATACTCATATGTGAGTCCCTAGCTCATTGCACCATCAGGATTCAAGCAAGCCTGGCCGAAGACGGCTGAAATGCCAGAATCCGGTCCCCGGTAGCTTGTTTCCTTCCCAGTATAAGAATTGGCTTGGTAGTTTGGTCTGCCCTGTTCCCATGATGCACTGGGCCAGGGTCAGACTAATTTGCATATAGCCAAGTTCTGAGCTGGGATGGTGCAGTGAGCTAAAAAACGGTGATGGATCAAGCCCTGATCTTTGGACTGGGTAAGAGTGGTCTGCTTAATTCGGACACTCTGTTCATCACCACCCCCTTTTCTGAATCATTTTTGTCCACCATAAGCGTGGAAGGGTATACTCAGATGTGAGTCCCTAGCTCATTGCACCATCAGGATTCAAGCAAGCCGGGCCGAAGACGGCTGAAATGCCAGAAACCGGTCCCGCTAGCTTGTTTCCTTCCCAGTGTATGAATTGGCTTGGCAGTTTGGTCTGCCCTGTTCCCATGATGCACTGGGCCAGGGTCAGACTAATTTGCATATAGCCAAGTTCTGAGCTGGGATGGTGCAGTGAGCTAAAAAACGGTGATGGATCAAGCCCTGATCTTTGGACTGGGTAAGAGTGATCTGCTTAATTCAGACACTCTGTTCATCACCACCCCCTTTTCTGAATCATTTTTGTCCACCATAAGCGTGGAAGGGTATACTCATATGTGAGTCCCTAGCTCATTGCACCATCAGGATTCAAGCAAGCCAGGCCGAAGACGGCTGAAATGCCAGAAACCGGTCCCCGGTAGCTTGTTTCCTTCCCAGTATAAGAATTGGCTTGGTAGTTTGGTCTGCCCTGTTCCCATGATGCACTGGGCCAGGGTCAGACTAATTTGCATATAGCCAAGTTCTGAGCTGGGATGGTGCAGTGAGCTAAAAAACGGTGATGGATCAAGCCCTGATCTTTGGACTGGGTAAGAGTGGTCTGCTTAATTCAGACACTCTGTTCATCACCACCCCCTTTTCTGAATCATTTTTGTCCACCATAAGCGTGGAAGGATATACTCAGATGTGAGTCCCTAGCTCATTGCACCATCAGGATTCAAGCAAGCCGGGCCGAAGACGGCTGAAATGCCAGAAACCGGTCCCCGGTAGCTTGTTTCCTTCCCAGTATATGAATTGGCTTGGTAGTTTGGTCCGCCCTGTTCCCATGATGCACTGGGCCAGGGTCAGACTAATTTGCATATAGCCAAGTTCTGAGCTGGGATGGTGCAGTGAGCTAAAAAACGGTGATGGATCAAGCCCTGATCTTTGGACTGGGTAAGAGTGATCTGCTTAATTCAGACACTCTGTTCATCACCACCCCCTTTTCTGAATCATTTTTGTCCACCATAAGCGTGGAAGGGTATACTCAGATGTGAGTCCCTAGCTCATTGCACCATCAGGATTCAAGCAAGCCGGGCCGAAGACGGCTGAAATGCCAGAAACCGGTCCCCGGTAGCTTGTTTCCTTCCCAGTATAAGAATTGGCTTGGTATTTTGGTCTGCCCTGTTCCCATGATGCACTGGGCCAGGGTCAGACTAATTTGCATATAGCCAAGTTCTGAGCTGGGATGGTGCAGTGAGCTAAAAAACGGTGATGGGTCAAGCCCTGATCTTTGGACTGGGTAAGAGTGGTCTGCTTAATTCAGACACTCTGTTCATCACCACCCCCTTTTCTGAATTATTTTTGTCCACCATAAGCGTGGAAGGGTATACTCAGATGTGAGTCCCTAGCTCATTGCACCATCAGGATTCAAGCAAGCCGGGCCGAAGACGGCTGAAATGCCAGAAACCGGTCCCGGTAGCTTGTTTCCTTCCCAGTATAAGAATTGGCTTGGTAGTTTGGTCTGCCCTGTTCCCATGATGCACTGGGCCAGGGTCAGACTAATTTGCATATAGCCAAGTTCTGAGCTGGGATGGTGCAGTGAGCTAAAAAACGGTGATGGATCAAGCCCTGATCTTTGGACTGGGTAAGAGTGGTCTGCTTAATTCTGACACTCTGTTCATCACCACCCCCTTTTCTGAATCATTTTTGCCCACCATATGCGTGGAAGGGGATACTCAGATGTGAGTCCCTAGCTCATTGCACCATCAGGATTCAAGCAAGCCGGGCCGAAGACGGCTGAAATGCCAGAAACCGGTCCCCGGTAGCTTGTTTCCTTCCCAGTATAAGAATTGGCTGGGTAGTTTGGTCTGCCCTGTTCCCATGATGCACTGGGCCAGGGTCAGACTAATTTGCATATAGCCAAGTTCTGAGCTGGGATGGTGCAGTGAGCTAAAAAACGGTGATGGATCAAGTCCTGATCTTTGGACTGGGTAAGAGTGGTCTGCTTAATTCAGATACTCTGTTCATCACCACCCCCTTTTCTGAATCATTTTTGTCCACCATAAGCGTGGAAGGGTATACTCAGATGTGAGTCCCTAGCTCATTGCACCATCAGGATTCAAGCAAGCCTGGACGAAGACGGCTGAAATGCCAGAAACCGGTCCCCGGTAGCTTGTTTCCTTCCCAGTATAAGAATTGGCTTGGTAGTTTGGTCTGCCCTGTTCCCATGATGCACTGGGCCAGGGTCAGACTAATTTGCATATAGCCAAGTTCTGAGCTGGGATGGTGCAGTGAGCTAAAAAACAGTGATGGATCAAGCCCTGATCTTTGGACTGGGTAAGAGTGGTCTGCTTAATTCAGACACTCTGTTCATCACCACCCCCTTTTCTGAATCATTTTTGTCCACCATAAGCGTAGAAGGGTATACTCAGATGTGAGTCCCTAGCTCATTGCACCATCAGGATTCAAGCAAGCCGGGCCGAAGACGGCTGAAATGCCAGAAACCGGTCCCGCTAGCTTGTTTCCTTCCCAGTGTATGAATTGGCTTGGTAGTTTGGTCTGCCCTGTTCCCATGATGCACTGGGCCAGGGTCAGACTAATTTGCATATAGCCAAGTTCTGAGCTGGGATGGTGCAGTGAGCTAAAAAACGGTGATGGATCAAGCCCTGATCTTTGGACTGGGTAAGAGTGATCTGCTTAATTCAGACACTCTGTTCATCACCACCCCCTTTTCTGAATCATTTTTGTCCACCATAAGCGTGGAAGGGTATACTCATATGTGAGTCCCTAGCTCATTGCACCATCAGGATTCAAGCAAGCCTGGCCGAAGACGGCTGAAATGCCAGAAACCGGTCCCCGGTAGCTTGTTTCCTTCCCAGTATAAGAATTGGCTTGGTAGTTTGGTCTGCCCTGTTCCCATGATGCACTGGGCCAGGGTCAGACTAATTTGCATATAGCCAAGTTCTGAGCTGGGATGGTGCAGTGAGCTAAAAAACGGTGATGGATCAAGCCCTGATCTTTGGACTGGGAAAGAGTCGTCTGCTTAATTCAGACACTCTGTTCATCACCACCCCCTTTTCTGAATCATTTTTGTCCACCATAAGCGTGGAAGGGTATACTCAGATGTTAGTCCCTAGCTCATTGCACCATCAGGATTCAAGCAAGCCGGGCCGAAGACGGCTGAAATGCCAGAAACCGGTCCCCAGTAGCTTGTTTCCTTCCCAGTATAAGAATTGGCTTGGTAGTTTGGTCTGCCCTGTTCCCATGATGCACTGGGCCAGGGTCAGACTAATTTGCATATAGCCAAGTTCTGAGCTGGGATGGTGCAGTGAGCTAAAAAACGGTGATGGATCAAGCCCTGATCTTTGGACTGGGTAAGAGTGGTCTGCTTAATTCAGACACTCTGTTCATCACCACCCCCTTTTCTGAATCATTTTTGTCCACCATAAGCGTGGAAGGATATACTCAGATGTGAGTCCCTAGCTCATTGCACCATCAGGATTCAAGCAAGCCGGGCCGAAGACGGCTGAAATGCCAGAAACGGGTCCCAGGTAGCTTGTTTCCTTCCCAGTATATGAATTGGCTTGGTAGTTTGGTCCGCCCTGTTCCCATGATGCACTGGGCCAGGGTCAGACTAATTTGCATATAGCCAAGTTCTGAGCTGGGATGGTGCAGTGAGCTAAAAAACGGTGATGGATCAAGCCCTGATCTTTGGACTGGGTAAGAGTGATCTGCTTAATTCAGACACTCTGTTCATCACCACCCCCTTTTCTGAATCATTTTTGTCCACCATAAGCGTGGAAGGGTATACTCATATGTGAGTCCCTAGCTCATTGCACCATCAGGATTCAAGCAAGCCTGGCCGAAGACGGCTGAAATGCCAGAAACCGGTCCCCGGTAGCTTGTTTCCTTCCCTGTATAAGAATTGGCTTGGTAGTTTGGTCTGCCCTGTTCCCATGATGCACTGGGCCAGGGTCAGACTAATTTGCATATAGCCAAGTTCTGAGCTGGGATGGTGCAGTGAGCTAAAAAACGGTGATGGATCAAGCCCTGATCTTTGGACTGGGTAAGAGTGGTCTGCTTAATTCGGACACTCTGTTCATCACCACCCCCTTTTCTGAATCATTTTTGTCCACCATAAGCGTGGAAGGGTATACTCAGATGTTAGTCCCTAGCTCATTGCACCATCAGGATTCAAGCAAGCCGGGCCGAAGACGGCTGAAATGCCGGAAACCGGTCCCCGGTAGCTTGTTTCCTTCACAGTATAAGAATTGGCTTGGTAGTTTGGTCTGCCCTGTTCCCATGATGCACTGGGCCAGGGTCAGACTAATTTGCATATAGCCAAGTTCTGAGCTGGGATGGTGCAGTGAGCTAAAAAACTGTGATGGATCAAGCCCTGATCTTTGGACTGGGTAAGAGTGGTCTGCTTAATTCAGACACTCTGTTCATCACCACCCCCTTTTCTGAATCATTTTTGTCCACCATAAGCGTGGAAGGGTATACTCAGATGTGAGTCCCTAGCTCATTGCACCATCAGGATTCAAGCAAGCCTGGACGAAGACGGTTGAAATGCCAGAAACCGGTCCCCGGTAGCTTGTTTCCTTCCCAGTATAAGAATTGGCTTGTTAGTTTGGTCTGCCCTGTTCCCATGATGCACTGGGCCAGGGTCAGACTAATTTGCATATAGCCAAGTTCTGAGCTGGGATGGTGCAGTGAGCTAAAAAACGGTGATGGATCAAGCCCTGATCTTTGGACTGGGTAAGAGTGGTCTGCTTAATTCGGACACTCTGTTCATCACCACCCCCTTTTCTGAATCATTTTTGTCCACCATAAGCGTGGAAGGGTATACTCAGATGTTAGTCCCTAGCTCATTGCACCATCAGGATTCAAGCAAGCCGGGCCGAAGACGGCTGAAATGCCGGAAACCGGTCCCCGGTAGCTTGTTTCCTTCACAGTATAAGAATTGGCTTGGTAGTTTGGTCTGCCCTGTTCCCATGATGCACTGGGCCAGGGTCAGACTAATTTGCATATAGCCAAGTTCTGAGCTGGGATGGTGCAGTGAGCTAAAAAACTGTGATGGATCAAGCCCTGATCTTTGGACTGGGTAAGAGTGGTCTGCTTAATTCAGACACTCTGTTCATCACCACCCCCTTTTCTGAATCATTTTTGTCCACCATAAGCGTGGAAGGGTATACTCAGATGTGAGTCCCTAGCTCATTGCACCATCAGGATTCAAGCAAGCCTGGGCGAAGACGGCTGAAATGCCAGAAACCGGTCCCCGGTAGCTTGTTTCCTTCCCAGTATAAGAATTGGCTTGGTAGTTTGGTCTGCCCTGTTCCCATGATGCACTGGGCCAGGGTCAGACTAATTTGCATATAGCCAAGTTCTGAGCTGGGATGGTGCAGTGAGCTAAAAAACGGTGATGGATCAAGCCCTGATCTTTGGACTGGGTAAGAGTGGTCTGCTTAATTCAGACACTCTGTTCATCACCACCCCCTTTTCTGAATCATTTTTGTCCACCATAAGCGTGGAAGGGTATACTCAGATGTGAGTCCCTCGCTCATTGCACCATCAGGATTCAAGCAAGCCGGGCCGAAGACGGCTGAAATGCCAGAAACCGGTCCCGCTAGCTTGTTTCCTTCCCAGTGTATGAATTGGCTTGGTAGTTTGGTCTGCCCTGTTCCCATGATGCACTGGGCCAGGGTCAGACTAATTTGCATATAGCCAAGTTCTGAGCTGGGATGGTGCAGTGAGCTAAAAAACGGTGATGGATCAAGCCCTGATCTTTGGACTGGGTAAGAGTGATCTGCTTAATTCAGACACTCTGTTCATCACCACCCCCTTTTCTGAATCATTTTTGTCCACCATAAGCGTGGAAGGGTATACTCATATGTGAGTCCCTAGCTCATTGCACCATCAGGATTCAAGCAAGCCTGGCCGAAGACGGCTGAAATGCCAGAAACCGGTCCCCAGTAGCTTGTTTCCTTCCCAGTATAAGAATTGGCTTGGTAGTTTGGTCTGCCCTGTTCCCATGATGCACTGGGCCAGGGTCAGACTAATTTGCATATAGCCAAGTTCTGAGCTGGGATGGTGCAGTGAGCTAAAAAACGGTGATGGATCAAGCCCTGATCTTTGGACTGGGAAAGAGTCGTCTGCTTAATTCAGACACTCTGTTCATCACCACCCCCTTTTCTGAATCATTTTTGTCCACCATAAGCGTGGAAGGGTATACTCAGATGTTAGTCCCTAGCTCATTGCACCATCAGGATTCAAGCAAGCCGGGCCGAAGACGGCTGAAATGCCAGAAACCGGTCCCCAGTAGCTTGTTTCCTTCCCAGTATAAGAATTGGCTTGGTAGTTTGGTCTGCCCTGTTCCCATGATGCACTGGGCCAGGGTCAGACTAATTTGCATATAGCCAAGTTCTGAGCTGGGATGGTGCAGTGAGCTAAAAAACGGTGATGAATCAAGCCCTGATCTTTGGACTGGGTAAGAGTGGTCTGCTTAATTCAGACACTCTGTTCATCACCACCCCCTTTTCTGAATACTTTTTTGTCCACCATAAGCGTGGAAGGATATACTCAGATGTGAGTCCCTAGCTCATTGCACCATCAGGATTCAAGCAAGCCGGGCCGAAGACGGCTGAAATGCCAGAAACCGGTCCCCGGTAGCTTGTTTCCATCACAGTATAAGAATTGGCTTGGTAGTTTTGTCTGCCCTGTTCCCATGATGCACTGGGCCAGGGTCAGACTAATTTGCATATAGCCAAGTTCTGAGCTGGGATGGTGCAGTGAGCTAAAAAACTGTGATGGATCAAGCCCTGATCTTTGGACTGGGTAAGAGTGGTCTGCTTAATTCAGACACTCTGTTCATCACCACCCCCTTTTCTGAATCATTTTTGTCCACCATAAGCGTGGAAGGGTATACTCAGATGTGAGTCCCTAGCTCATTGCACCATCAGGATTCAAGCAAGCCTGGACGAAGACCGCTGAAATGCCAGAAACCGGTCCCCGGTAGCTTGTTTCCTTCCCAGTATAAGAATTGGCTTGGTAGTTTGGTCTGGCCTGTTCCCATGATGCACTGGGCCAGGGTCAGACTAATTTGCATATAGCCAAGTTCTGAGCTGGGATGGTGCAGTGAGCTAAAAAACGGTGATGGATCAAGCCCTGGTCTTTGGACTGGGTAAGAGTGGTCTGCTTAATTCAGACACTCTGTTCATCACCACCCCCTTTTCTGAATCATTTTTGTCCACCATAAGCGTGGAAGGGTATACTCAGATGTGAGTCCCTAGCTCATTGCACCATCAGGATTCAAGCAAGCCGGGCCGAAGACGGCTGAAATGCCAGAAACCGGTCCCGCTAGCTTGTTTCCTTCCCAGTGTATGAATTGGCTTGGTAGTTTGGTCTGCCCTGTTCCCATGATGCACTGGGCCAGGGTCAGACTAATTTGCATATAGCCAAGTTCTGAGCTGGGATGGTGCAGTGAGCTAAAAAACGGTGATGGATCAAGCCCTGATCTTTGGACTGGGTAAGAGTGATCTGCTTAATTCAGACACTCTGTTCATCCCCACCCCCTTTTCTGAATCATTTTTGTCCACCATAAGCGTGGAAGGGTATACTCAGATGTGAGTCCCTAGCTCATTGCACCATCAGGATTCAAGCAAGCCTGGACGAAGACGGCTGAAATGCCAGAAACCGGTCCCCGGTAGCTTGTTTCCTTCCCAGTATAAGAATTGGCTTGGTAGTTTGGTCTGCCCTGTTCCCATGATGCACTGGGCCAGGGTCAGACTAATTTGCATATAGCCAAGTTCTGAGCTGGGATGGTGCAGTGAGCTAAAAAACGGTGATGGATCAAGCCCTGATCTTTGGACTGGGTAAGAGTGGTCTGCTTAATTCAGACACTCTGTTCATCACCACCCCCTTTTCTGAATCATTTTTGTCCACCATAAGCGTGGAAGGGTATACTCAGATGTTAGTCCCTAGCTCATTGCACCATCAGGATTCAAGCAAGCCGGGCCGAAGACGGCTGAAATGCCGGAAACCGGTCCCCGGTAGCTTGTTTCCTTCACAGTATAAGAATTGGCTTGGTAGTTTGGTCTGCCCTGTTCCCATGATGCACTGGGCCAGGGTCAGACTAATTTGCATATAGCCAAGTTCTGAGCTGGGATGGTGCAGTGAGCTAAAAAACTGTGATGGATCAAGCCCTGATCTTTGGACTGGGTAAGAGTGGTCTGCTTAATTCAGACACTCTGTTCATCACCACCCCCTTTTCTGAATCATTTTTGTCCACCATAAGCGTGGAAGGGTATACTCAGATGTGAGTCCCTAGCTCATTGCACCATCAGGATTCAAGCAAGCCTGGACGAAGACGGTTGAAATGCCAGAAACCGGTCCCCGGTAGCTTGTTTCCTTCCCAGTATAAGAATTGGCTTGTTAGTTTGGTCTGCCCTGTTCCCATGATGCACTGGGCCAGGGTCAGACTAATTTGCATATAGCCAAGTTCTGAGCTGGGATGGTGCAGTGAGCTAAAAAACGGTGATGGATCAAGCCCTGATCTTTGGACTGGGTAAGAGTGGTCTGCTTAATTCGGACACTCTGTTCATCACCACCCCCTTTTCTGAATCATTTTTGTCCACCATAAGCGTGGAAGGGTATACTCAGATGTTAGTCCCTAGCTCATTGCACCATCAGGATTCAAGCAAGCCGGGCCGAAGACGGCTGAAATGCCGGAAACCGGTCCCCGGTAGCTTGTTTCCTTCACAGTATAAGAATTGGCTTGGTAGTTTGGTCTGCCCTGTTCCCATGATGCACTGGGCCAGGGTCAGACTAATTTGCATATAGCCAAGTTCTGAGCTGGGATGGTGCAGTGAGCTAAAAAACTGTGATGGATCAAGCCCTGATCTTTGGACTGGGTAAGAGTGGTCTGCTTAATTCAGACACTCTGTTCATCACCACCCCCTTTTCTGAATCATTTTTGTCCACCATAAGCGTGGAAGGGTATACTCAGATGTGAGTCCCTAGCTCATTGCACCATCAGGATTCAAGCAAGCCTGGGCGAAGACGGCTGAAATGCCAGAAACCGGTCCCCGGTAGCTTGTTTCCTTCCCAGTATAAGAATTGGCTTGGTAGTTTGGTCTGCCCTGTTCCCATGATGCACTGGGCCAGGGTCAGACTAATTTGCATATAGCCAAGTTCTGAGCTGGGATGGTGCAGTGAGCTAAAAAACGGTGATGGATCAAGCCCTGATCTTTGGACTGGGTAAGAGTGGTCTGCTTAATTCAGACACTCTGTTCATCACCACCCCCTTTTCTGAATCATTTTTGTCCACCATAAGCGTGGAAGGGTATACTCAGATGTGAGTCCCTCGCTCATTGCACCATCAGGATTCAAGCAAGCCGGGCCGAAGACGGCTGAAATGCCAGAAACCGGTCCCGCTAGCTTGTTTCCTTCCCAGTGTATGAATTGGCTTGGTAGTTTGGTCTGCCCTGTTCCCATGATGCACTGGGCCAGGGTCAGACTAATTTGCATATAGCCAAGTTCTGAGCTGGGATGGTGCAGTGAGCTAAAAAACGGTGATGGATCAAGCCCTGATCTTTGGACTGGGTAAGAGTGATCTGCTTAATTCAGACACTCTGTTCATCACCACCCCCTTTTCTGAATCATTTTTGTCCACCATAAGCGTGGAAGGGTATACTCATATGTGAGTCCCTAGCTCATTGCACCATCAGGATTCAAGCAAGCCTGGCCGAAGACGGCTGAAATGCCAGAAACCGGTCCCCGGTAGCTTGTTTCCTTCCCAGTATAAGAATTGGCTTGGTAGTTTGGTCTGCCCTGTTCCCATGATGCACTGGGCCAGGGTCAGACTAATTTGCATATAGCCAAGTTCTGAGCTGGGATGGTGCAGTGAGCTAAAAAACGGTGATGGATCAAGCCCTGATCTTTGGACTGGGAAAGAGTCGTCTGCTTAATTCAGACACTCTGTTCATCACCACCCCCTTTTCTGAATCATTTTTGTCCACCATAAGCGTGGAAGGGTATACTCAGATGTTAGTCCCTAGCTCATTGCACCATCAGGATTCAAGCAAGCCGGGCCGAAGACGGCTGAAATGCCAGAAACCGGTCCCCAGTAGCTTGTTTCCTTCCCAGTATAAGAATTGGCTTGGTAGTTTGGTCTGCCCTGTTCCCATGATGCACTGGGCCAGGGTCAGACTAATTTGCATATAGCCAAGTTCTGAGCTGGGATGGTGCAGTGAGCTAAAAAACGGTGATGAATCAAGCCCTGATCTTTGGACTGGGTAAGAGTGGTCTGCTTAATTCAGACACTCTGTTCATCACCACCCCCTTTTCTGAATACTTTTTTGTCCACCATAAGCGTGGAAGGATATACTCAGATGTGAGTCCCTAGCTCATTGCACCATCAGGATTCAAGCAAGCCGGGCCGAAGACGGCTGAAATGCCAGAAACCGGTCCCCGGTAGCTTGTTTCCATCACAGTATAAGAATTGGCTTGGTAGTTTTGTCTGCCCTGTTCCCATGATGCACTGGGCCAGGGTCAGACTAATTTGCATATAGCCAAGTTCTGAGCTGGGATGGTGCAGTGAGCTAAAAAACTGTGATGGATCAAGCCCTGATCTTTGGACTGGGTAAGAGTGGTCTGCTTAATTCAGACACTCTGTTCATCACCACCCCCTTTTCTGAATCATTTTTGTCCACCATAAGCGTGGAAGGGTATACTCAGATGTGAGTCCCTAGCTCATTGCACCATCAGGATTCAAGCAAGCCTGGACGAAGACGGCTGAAATGCCAGAAACCGGTCCCCGGTAGCTTGTTTCCTTCCCAGTATAAGAATTGGCTTGGTAGTTTGGTCTGGCCTGTTCCCATGATGCACTGGGCCAGGGTCAGACTAATTTGCATATAGCCAAGTTCTGAGCTGGGATGGTGCAGTGAGCTAAAAAACGGTGATGGATCAAGCCCTGGTCTTTGGACTGGGTAAGAGTGGTCTGCTTAATTCAGACACTCTGTTCATCACCACCCCCTTTTCTGAATCATTTTTGTCCACCATAAGCGTGGAAGGGTATACTCAGATGTGAGTCCCTAGCTCATTGCACCATCAGGATTCAAGCAAGCCGGGCCGAAGACGGCTGAAATGCCAGAAACCGGTCCCGCTAGCTTGTTTCCTTCCCAGTGTATGAATTGGCTTGGTAGTTTGGTCTGCCCTGTTCCCATGATGCACTGGGCCAGGGTCAGACTAATTTGCATATAGCCAAGTTCTGAGCTGGGATGGTGCAGTGAGCTAAAAAACGGTGATGGATCAAGCCCTGATCTTTGGACTGGGTAAGAGTGATCTGCTTAATTCAGACACTCTGTTCATCCCCACCCCCTTTTCTGAATCATTTTTGTCCACCATAAGCGTGGAAGGGTATACTCAGATGTGAGTCCCTAGCTCATTGCACCATCAGGATTCAAGCAAGCCTGGACGAAGACGGCTGAAATGCCAGAAACCGGTCCCCGGTAGCTTGTTTCCTTCCCAGTATAAGAATTGGCTTGGTAGTTTGGTCTGCCCTGTTCCCATGATGCACTGGGCCAGGGGCAGACTAATTTGCATATAGCCAAGTTCTGAGCTGGGATGGTGCAGTGAGCTAAAAAACGGTGATGGATCAAGCCCTGATCTTTGGACTGGGTAAGAGTGGTCTGCTTAATTCAGACACTCTGTTCATCACCACCCCCTTTTCTGAATCATTTTTGTCCACCATAAGCGTAGAAGGGTATACTCAGATGTGAGTCCCTAGCTCATTGCACCATCAGGATTCAAGCAAGCCGGGCCGAAGACGGCTGAAATGCCAGAAACCGGTCCCGCTAGCTTGTTTCCTTCCCAGTGTATGAATTGGCTTGGTAGTTTGGTCTGCCCTGTTCCCATGATGCACTGGGCCAGGGTCAGACTAATTTGCATATAGCCAAGTTCTGAGCTGGGATGGTGCAGTGAGCTAAAAAACGGTGATGGATCAAGCCCTGATCTTTGGACTGGGTAAGAGTGATCTGCTTAATTCAGACACTCTGTTCATCACCACCCCGTTTTCTGAATCATTTTTGTCCACCATAAGCGTGGAAGGGTATACTCATATGTGAGTCCCTAGCTCATTGCACCATCAGGATTCAAGCAAGCCTGGCCGAAGACGGCTGAAATGCCAGAAACCGGTCCCCGGTAGCTTGTTTCCTTCCCAGTATAAGAATTGGCTTGGTAGTTTGGTCTGCCCTGTTCCCATGATGCACTGGGCCAGGGTCAGACTAATTTGCATATAGCCAAGTTCTGAGCTGGGATGGTGCAGTGAGCTAAAAAACGGTGATGGATCAAGCCCTGATCTTTGGACTGGGAAAGAGTCGTCTGCTTAATTCAGACACTCTGTTCATCACCACCCCCTTTTCTGAATCATTTTTGTCCACCATAAGCGTGGAAGGGTATACTCAGATGTTAGTCCCTAGCTCATTGCACCATCAGGATTCAAGCAAGCCGGGCCGAAGACGGCTGAAATGCCAGAAACCGGTCCCCAGTAGCTTGTTTCCTTCCCAGTATAAGAATTGGCTTGGTAGTTTGGTCTGCCCTGTTCCCATGATGCACTGGGCCAGGGTCAGACTAATTTGCATATAGCCAAGTTCTGAGCTGGGATGGTGCAGTGAGCTAAAAAACGGTGATGGATCAAGCCCTGATCTTTGGACTGGGTAAGAGTGGTCTGCTTAATTCAGACACTCTGTTCATCACCACCCCCTTTTCTGAATCATTTTTGTCCACCATAAGCGTGGAAGGATATACTCAGATGTGAGTCCCTAGCTCATTGCACCATCAGGATTCAAGCAAGCCGGGCCGAAGACGGCTGAAATGCCAGAAACGGGTCCCAGGTAGCTTGTTTCCTTCCCAGTATATGAATTGGCTTGGTAGTTTGGTCCGCCCTGTTCCCATGATGCACTGGGCCAGGGTCAGACTAATTTGCATATAGCCAAGTTCTGAGCTGGGATGGTGCAGTGAGCTAAAAAACGGTGATGGATTAAGCCCTGATCTTTGGACTGGGTAAGAGTGATCTGCTTAATTCAGACACTCTGTTCATCACCACCCCCTTTTCTGAATCATTTTTGTCCACCATAAGCGTGGAAGGGTATACTCATATGTGAGTCCCTAGCTCATTGCACCATCAGGATTCAAGCAAGCCTGGCCGAAGACGGCTGAAATGCCAGAAACCGGTCCCCGGTAGCTTGTTTCCTTCCCTGTATAAGAATTGGCTTGGTAGTTTGGTCTGCCCTGTTCCCATGATGCACTGGGCCAGGGTCAGACTAATTTGCATATAGCCAAGTTCTGAGCTGGGATGGTGCAGTGAGCTAAAAAACGGTGATGGATCAAGCCCTGATCTTTGGACTGGGTAAGAGTGGCCTGCTTAATTCGGACACTCTGTTCATCACCACCCCCTTTTCTGAATCATTTTTGTCCACCATAAGCGTGGAAGGGTATACTCAGATGTTAGTCCCTAGCTCATTGCACCATCAGGATTCAAGCAAGCCGGGCCGAAGACGGCTGAAATGCCGGAAACCGGTCCCCGGTAGCTTGTTTCCTTCACAGTATAAGAATTGGCTTGGTAGTTTGGTCTGCCCTGTTCCCATGATGCACTGGGCCAGGGTCAGACTAATTTGCATATAGCCAAGTTCTGAGCTGGGATGGTGCAGTGAGCTAAAAAACTGTGATGGATCAAGCCCTGATCTTTGGACTGGGTAAGAGTGGTCTGCTTAATTCAGACACTCTGTTCATCACCACCCCCTTTTCTGAATCATTTTTGTCCACCATAAGCGTGGAAGGGTATACTCAGATGTGAGTCCCTAGCTCATTGCACCATCAGGATTCAAGCAAGCCTGGACGAAGACGGCTGAAATGCCAGAAACCGGTCCCCGGTAGCTTGTTTCCTTCCCAGTATAAGAATTGGCTTGTTAGTTTGGTCTGCCCTGTTCCCATGATGCACTGGGCCAGGGTCAGACTAATTTGCATATAGCCAAGTTCTGAGCTGGGATGGTGCAGTGAGCTAAAAAACGGTGATGGATCAAGCCCTGATCTTTGGACTGGGTAAGAGTGGTCTGCTTAATTCGGACACTCTGTTCATCACCACCCCCTTTTCTGAATCATTTTTGTCCACCATAAGCGTGGAAGGGTATACTCAGATGTTAGTCCCTAGCTCATTGCACCATCAGGATTCAAGCAAGCCGGGCCGAAGACGGCTGAAATGCCGGAAACCGGTCCCCGGTAGCTTGTTTCCTTCACAGTATAAGAATTGGCTTGGTAGTTTGGTCTGGCCTGTTCCCATGATGCACTGGGCCAGGGTCAGACTAATTTGCATATAGCCAAGTTCTGAGCTGGGATGGTGCAGTGAGCTAAAAAACGGTGATGGATCAAGCCCTGGTCTTTGGACTGGGTAAGAGTGGTCTGCTTAATTCAGACACTCTGTTCATCACCACCCCCTTTTCTGAATCATTTTTGTCCACCATAAGCGTGGAAGGGTATACTCAGATGTGAGTCCCTAGCTCATTGCACCATCAGGATTCAAGCAAGCCGGGCCGAAGACGGCTGAAATGCCAGAAACCGGTCCCGCTAGCTTGTTTCCTTCCCAGTGTATGAATTGGCTTGGTAGTTTGGTCTGCCCTGTTCCCATGATGCACTGGGCCAGGGTCAGACTAATTTGCATATAGCCAAGTTCTGAGCTGGGATGGTGCAGTGAGCTAAAAAACGGTGATGGATCAAGCCCTGATCTTTGGACTGGGTAAGAGTGATCTGCTTAATTCAGACACTCTGTTCATCCCCACCCCCTTTTCTGAATCATTTTTGTCCACCATAAGCGTGGAAGGGTATACTCAGATGTGAGTCCCTAGCTCATTGCACCATCAGGATTCAAGCAAGCCTGGACGAAGACGGCTGAAATGCCAGAAACCGGTCCCCGGTAGCTTGTTTCCTTCCCAGTATAAGAATTGGCTTGGTAGTTTGGTCTGCCCTGTTCCCATGATGCACTGGGCCAGGGGCAGACTAATTTGCATATAGCCAAGTTCTGAGCTGGGATGGTGCAGTGAGCTAAAAAACGGTGATGGATCAAGCCCTGATCTTTGGACTGGGTAAGAGTGGTCTGCTTAATTCAGACACTCTGTTCATCACCACCCCCTTTTCTGAATCATTTTTGTCCACCATAAGCGTAGAAGGGTATACTCAGATGTGAGTCCCTAGCTCATTGCACCATCAGGATTCAAGCAAGCCGGGCCGAAGACGGCTGAAATGCCAGAAACCGGTCCCGCTAGCTTGTTTCCTTCCCAGTGTATGAATTGGCTTGGTAGTTTGGTCTGCCCTGTTCCCATGATGCACTGGGCCAGGGTCAGACTAATTTGCATATAGCCAAGTTCTGAGCTGGGATGGTGCAGTGAGCTAAAAAACGGTGATGGATCAAGCCCTGATCTTTGGACTGGGTAAGAGTGATCTGCTTAATTCAGACACTCTGTTCATCACCACCCCGTTTTCTGAATCATTTTTGTCCACCATAAGCGTGGAAGGGTATACTCATATGTGAGTCCCTAGCTCATTGCACCATCAGGATTCAAGCAAGCCTGGCCGAAGACGGCTGAAATGCCAGAAACCGGTCCCCGGTAGCTTGTTTCCTTCCCAGTATAAGAATTGGCTTGGTAGTTTGGTCTGCCCTGTTCCCATGATGCACTGGGCCAGGGTCAGACTAATTTGCATATAGCCAAGTTCTGAGCTGGGATGGTGCAGTGAGCTAAAAAACGGTGATGGATCAAGCCCTGATCTTTGGACTGGGAAAGAGTCGTCTGCTTAATTCAGACACTCTGTTCATCACCACCCCCTTTTCTGAATCATTTTTGTCCACCATAAGCGTGGAAGGGTATACTCAGATGTTAGTCCCTAGCTCATTGCACCATCAGGATTCAAGCAAGCCGGGCCGAAGACGGCTGAAATGCCAGAAACCGGTCCCCAGTAGCTTGTTTCCTTCCCAGTATAAGAATTGGCTTGGTAGTTTGGTCTGCCCTGTTCCCATGATGCACTGGGCCAGGGTCAGACTAATTTGCATATAGCCAAGTTCTGAGCTGGGATGGTGCAGTGAGCTAAAAAACGGTGATGGATCAAGCCCTGATCTTTGGACTGGGTAAGAGTGGTCTGCTTAATTCAGACACTCTGTTCATCACCACCCCCTTTTCTGAATCATTTTTGTCCACCATAAGCGTGGAAGGATATACTCAGATGTGAGTCCCTAGCTCATTGCACCATCAGGATTCAAGCAAGCCGGGCCGAAGACGGCTGAAATGCCAGAAACGGGTCCCAGGTAGCTTGTTTCCTTCCCAGTATATGAATTGGCTTGGTAGTTTGGTCCGCCCTGTTCCCATGATGCACTGGGCCAGGGTCAGACTAATTTGCATATAGCCAAGTTCTGAGCTGGGATGGTGCAGTGAGCTAAAAAACGGTGATGGATCAAGCCCTGATCTTTGGACTGGGTAAGAGTGATCTGCTTAATTCAGACACTCTGTTCATCACCACCCCCTTTTCTGAATCATTTTTGTCCACCATAAGCGTGGAAGGGTATACTCATATGTGAGTCCCTAGCTCATTGCACCATCAGGATTCAAGCAAGCCTGGCCGAAGACGGCTGAAATGCCAGAAACCGGTCCCCGGTAGCTTGTTTCCTTCCCTGTATAAGAATTGGCTTGGTAGTTTGGTCTGCCCTGTTCCCATGATGCACTGGGCCAGGGTCAGACTAATTTGCATATAGCCAAGTTCTGAGCTGGGATGGTGCAGTGAGCTAAAAAACGGTGATGGATCAAGCCCTGATCTTTGGACTGGGTAAGAGTGGTCTGCTTAATTCGGACACTCTGTTCATCACCACCCCCTTTTCTGAATCATTTTTGTCCACCATAAGCGTGGAAGGGTATACTCAGATGTTAGTCCCTAGCTCATTGCACCATCAGGATTCAAGCAAGCCGGGCCGAAGACGGCTGAAATGCCGGAAACCGGTCCCCGGTAGCTTGTTTCCTTCACAGTATAAGAATTGGCTTGGTAGTTTGGTCTGCCCTGTTCCCATGATGCACTGGGCCAGGGTCAGACTAATTTGCATATAGCCAAGTTCTGAGCTGGGATGGTGCAGTGAGCTAAAAAACTGTGATGGATCAAGCCCTGATCTTTGGACTGGGTAAGAGTGGTCTGCTTAATTCAGACACTCTGTTCATCACCACCCCCTTTTCTGAATCATTTTTGTCCACCATAAGCGTGGAAGGGTATACTCAGATGTGAGTCCCTAGCTCATTGCACCATCAGGATTCAAGCAAGCCTGGACGAAGACGGCTGAAATGCCAGAAACCGGTCCCCGGTAGCTTGTTTCCTTCCCAGTATAAGAATTGGCTTGTTAGTTTGGTCTGCCCTGTTCCCATGATGCACTGGGCCAGGGTCAGACTAATTTGCATATAGCCAAGTTCTGAGCTGGGATGGTGCAGTGAGCTAAAAAACGGTGATGGATCAAGCCCTGATCTTTGGACTGGGTAAGAGTGGTCTGCTTAATTCGGACACTCTGTTCATCACCACCCCCTTTTCTGAATCATTTTTGTCCACCATAAGCGTGGAAGGGTATACTCAGATGTTAGTCCCTAGCTCATTGCACCATCAGGATTCAAGCAAGCCGGGCCGAAGACGGCTGAAATGCCGGAAACCGGTCCCCGGTAGCTTGTTTCCTTCACAGTATAAGAATTGGCTTGGTAGTTTGGTCTGGCCTGTTCCCATGATGCACTGGGCCAGGGTCAGACTAATTTGCATATAGCCAAGTTCTGAGCTGGGATGGTGCAGTGAGCTAAAAAACTGTGATGGATCAAGCCCTGATCTTTGGACTGGGTAAGAGTGGTCTGCTTAATTCAGACACTCTGTTCATCACCACCCCCTTTTCTGAATCATTTTTGTCCACCATAAGCGTGGAAGGGTATACTCAGATGTGAGTCCCTAGCTCATTGCACCATCAGGATTCAAGCAAGCCTGGGCGAAGACGGCTGAAATGCCAGAAACCGGTCCCCGGTAGCTTGTTTCCTTCCCAGTATAAGAATTGGCTTGGTAGTTTGGTCTGCCCTGTTCCCATGATGCACTGGGCCAGGGTCAGACTAATTTGCATATAGCCAAGTTCTGAGCTGGGATGGTGCAGTGAGCTAAAAAACGGTGATGGATCAAGCCCTGATCTTTGGACTGGGTAAGAGTGGTCTGCTTAATTCAGACACTCTGTTCATCACCACCCCCTTTTCTGAATCATTTTTGTCCACCATAAGCGTGGAAGGGTATACTCAGATGTGAGTCCCTAGCTCATTGCACCATCAGGATTCAAGCAAGCCGGGCCGAAGACGGCTGAAATGCCAGAAACCGGTCCCGCTAGCTTGTTTCCTTCCCAGTGTATGAATTGGCTTGGTAGTTTGGTCTGCCCTGTTCCCATGATGCACTGGGCCAGGGTCAGACTAATTTGCATATAGCCAAGTTCTGAGCTGGGATGGTGCAGTGAGCTAAAAAACGGTGATGGATCAAGCCCTGATCTTTGGACTGGGTAAGAGTGATCTGCTTAATTCAGACACTCTGTTCATCACCACCCCCTTTTCTGAATCATTTTTGTCCACCATAAGCGTGGAAGGGTATACTCATATGTGAGTCCCTAGCTCATTGCACCATCAGGATTCAAGCAAGCCTGGCCGAAGACGGCTGAAATGCAAGAAACCGGTCCCCGGTAGCTTGTTTCCTTCCCAGTATAAGAATTGGCTTGGTAGTTTGGTCTGCCCTGTTCCCATGATGCACTGGGCCAGGGTCAGACTAATTTGCATATAGCCAAGTTCTGAGCTGGGATGGTGCAGTGAGCTAAAAAACGGTGATGGATCAAGCCCTGATCTTTGGACTGGGAAAGAGTCGTCTGCTTAATTCAGACACTCTGTTCATCACCACCCCCTTTTCTGAATCATTTTTGTCCACCATAAGCGTGGAAGGGTATACTCAGATGTTAGTCCCTAGCTCATTGCACCATCAGGATTCAAGCAAGCCGGGCCGAAGACGGCTGAAATGCCAGAAACCGGTCCCCAGTAGCTTGTTTCCTTCCCAGTATAAGAATTGGCTTGGTAGTTTGGTCTGCCCTGTTCCCATGATGCACTGGGCCAGGGTCAGACTAATTTGCATATAGCCAAGTTCTGAGCTGGGATGGTGCAGTGAGCTAAAAAACGGTGATGAATCAAGCCCTGATCTTTGGACTGGGTAAGAGTGGTCTGCTTAATTCAGACACTCTGTTCATCACCACCCCCTTTTCTGAATACTTTTTTGTCCACCATAAGCGTGGAAGGATATACTCAGATGTGAGTCCCTAGCTCATTGCACCATCAGGATTCAAGCAAGCCGGGCCGAAGACGGCTGAAATGCCAGAAACCGGTCCCAGGTAGCTTGTTTCCTTCCCAGTATATGAATTGGCTTGGTAGTTTGGTCCGCCCTGTTCCCATGATGCACTGGGCCAGGGTCAGACTAATTTGCATATAGCCAAGTTCTGAGCTGGGATGGTGCAGTGAGCTAAAAAACGGTGATGGATCAAGCCCTGATCTTTGGACTGGGTAAGAGTGATCTGCCTAATTCAGACACTCTGTTCATCACCTCCCCCTTTTCTGAATCATTTTTGTCCACCATAAGCGTGGAAGGGTATACTCATATGTGAGTCCCTAGCTCATTGCACCATCAGGATTCAAGCAAGCCTGGCCGAAGACGGCTGAAATGCCAGAAACCGGTCCCCGGTAGCTTGTTTCCTTCCCTGTATAAGAATTGGCTTGGTAGTTTGGTCTGCCCTGTTCCCATGATGCACTGGGCCAGGGTCAGACTAATTTGCATATAGCCAAGTTCTGAGCTGGGATGGTGCAGTGAGCTAAAAAACGGTGATGGATCAAGCCCTGATCTTTGGACTGGGTAAGAGTGGTCTGCTTAATTCGGACACTCTGTTCATCACCACCCCCTTTTCTGAATCATTTTTGTCCACCATAAGCGTGGAAGGGTATACTCAGATGTTAGTCCCTAGCTCATTGCACCATCAGGATTCAAGCAAGCCGGGCCGAAGACGGCTGAAATGCCAGAAACCGGTCCCCGGTAGCTTGTTTCCATCACAGTATAAGAATTGGCTTGGTAGTTTTGTCTGCCCTGTTCCCATGATGCACTGGGCCAGGGTCAGACTAATTTGCATATAGCCAAGTTCTGAGCTGGGATGGTGCAGTGAGCTAAAAAACTGTGATGGATCAAGCCCTGATCTTTGGACTGGGTAAGAGTGGTCTGCTTAATTCAGACACTCTGTTCATCACCACCCCCTTTTCTGAATCATTTTTGTCCACCATAAGCGTGGAAGGGTATACTCAGATGTGAGTCCCTAGCTCATTGCACCATCAGGATTCAAGCAAGCCTGGACGAAGACGGCTGAAATGCCAGAAACCGGTCCCCGGTAGCTTGTTTCCTTCCCAGTATAAGAATTGGCTTGGTAGTTTGGTCTGGCCTGTTCCCATGATTCACTGGGCCAGGGTCAGACTAATTTGCATATAGCCAAGTTCTGAGCTGGGATGGTGCAGTGAGCTAAAAAACGGTGATGGATCAAGCCCTGGTCTTTGGACTGGGTAAGAGTGGTCTGCTTAATTCAGACACTCTGTTCATCACCACCCCCTTTTCTGAATCATTTTTGTCCACCATAAGCGTGGAAGGGTATACTCAGATGTGAGTCCCTAGCTCATTGCACCATCAGGATTCAAGCAAGCCGGGCCGAAGACGGCTGAAATGCCAGAAACCGGTCCCGCTAGCTTGTTTCCTTCCCAGTGTATGAATTGGCTTGGTAGTTTGGTCTGCCCTGTTCCCATGATGCACTGGGCCAGGGTCAGACTAATTTGCATATAGCCAAGTTCTGAGCTGGGATGGTGCAGTGAGCTAAAAAACGGTGATGGATCAAGCCCTGATCTTTGGACTGGGTAAGAGTGATCTGCTTAATTCAGACACTCTGTTCATCCCCACCCCCTTTTCTGAATCATTTTTGTCCACCATAAGCGTGGAAGGGTATACTCATATGTGAGTCCCTAGCTAATTGCACCATCAGGATTCAAGCAAGCCTGGCCGAAGACGGCTGAAATGCCAGAAACCGGTCCCCGGTAGCTTGTTTCCTTCCCAGTATAAGAATTGGCTTGGTAGTTTGGTCTGCCCTGTTCCCATGATGCACTGGGCCAGGGTCAGACTAATTTGCATATAGCCAAGTTCTGAGCTGGGATGGTGCAGTGAGCTAAAAAACGGTGATGGATCAAGCCCTGATCTTTGGACTGGGAAAGAGTTGTCTGCTTAATTCAGACACTCTGTTCATCACCACCCCCTTTTCTGAATCATTTTTGTCCACCATAAGCGTGGAAGGGTATACTCAGATGTTAGTCCCTAGCTCATTGCACCATCAGGATTCAAGCAAGCCGGGCCGAAGACGGCTGAAATGCCAGAAACCGGTCCCCGGTAGCTTGTTTCCTTACCAGTATAAGAATTGGCTTGGTAGTTTGGTCTGCCCTGTTCCCATGATGCACTGGGCCAGGGTCAGACTAATTTGCATATAGCCAAGTTCTGAGCTGGGATGGTGCAGTGAGCTAAAAAACTGTGATGGATCAAGCCCTGATCTTTGGACTGGGTAAGAGTGGTCTGCTTTATTCAGACACTCTGTTCATCACCACCCCCTTTTCTGAATCATTTTTGTCCACCATAAGCGTGGAAGGGTATACTCAGATGTGAGTCCCTAGCTCATTGCACCATCAGGATTCAAGCAAGCCTGGCCGAAGACGGCTGAAATGCCAGAAACCGGTCCCCGGTAGCTTGTTTCCTTCCCTGTATAAGAATTGGCTTGGTAGTTTGGTCTGCCCCTTTCCTATGATGCACTGGGCCAGGGTCAGACTAATTTGCATATAGCCAAGTTCTGAGCTGGGATGATGCAGTGAGCTAAGAAACGGTGATGGATCAAGCGCTGATCTTTGGACTGGGTAAGAGTGGTCTGCTTAATTCAGACACTCTGTTCATCACCACCCCCTTTTCTGAATCATTTTTGTCCACCATAAGCGTGGAAGGGTATACTCAGATGTGAGTCCCTAGCTCATTGCACCATCAGGATTCAAGCAAGCCGGGCCGAAGACAACTGAAATGCCAGAAACCGGTCCCCGGTAGCTTGTTTCCTTCCCAGTATAAGAATTGGCTTGGTAGTTTGGTCTGCCCTGTTCCCATGATGCACTGTTCCAGGGTCAGACTAATTTGCATATAGCCAAGTTCTGAGCTGGGATGGTGCAGTGAGCTAAAAAACTGTGATGGATCAAGCCCTGATCTTTGGACTGGGTAAGAGTGGTCTGCTTAATTCAGACACTCTGTTCATCACCACCCCCTTTTCTGAATCATTTTTGTCCACCATAAGCGTGGAAGGGTATACTCATATGTGAGTCCCTAGCTCATTGCACCATCAGGATTCAAGCAAGCCGGGCCGAAGACGGCTGAAATGCCGGAAACCGGTCCCCGGTAGCTTGTTTCCTTCCCTGTATAAGAATTGGCTTGGTAGTTTGGTCTGCCCTGTTCCCATGATGCACTGGGCCAGGGTCAGACTAATTTGCATATAGCCAAGTTCTGAGCTGGGATGGTGCAGTGAGCTAAAAAACGGTGATGGATCAAGCCCTGATCTTTGGACTGGGTAAGAGTGGTCTGCTTAATTCGGACACTCTGTTCATCACCACCCCCTTTTCTGAATCATTTTTGTCCACCATAAGCGTGGAAGGGTATACTCAGATGTTAGTCCCTAGCTCATTGCACCATCAGGATTCAAGCAAGCCGGGCCGAAGACGGCTGAAATGCCGGAAACCGGTCCCCGGTAGCTTGTTTCCTTCACAGTATAAGAATTGGCTTGGTAGTTTGGTCTGCCCTGTTCCCATGATGCACTGGGCCAGGGTCAGACTAATTTGCATATAGCCAAGTTCTGAGCTGGGATGGTGCAGTGAGCTAAAAAACTGTGATGGATCAAGCC